>NC_053167.1:24219394-24361894 GCF_016835505.1 Polypterus senegalus | reverse complement strand
TATATACAACGACACTCACACCACGGCAAAATAATATTAAGGCGATTCACAATCGAGAGGCGTGAGGTATAAATTTGAACGCTCACATAGAAAATGTAATTTCAATGTACCTGTACTTCTTAAAACGCTAATGTTTTACTGTTTAATAACTTATAGACTATATTTCATTATTTTTCCCTTGCACTCAGTGACCAAAGCTATACACACACATATAGACACATACAAACATACACACAAGTATATATGTATGTGTGTGTGTATATATATATATATATATATATATATATACACACACACATACATACATACATATATATAATTTGTGTGTGTGTATGTATGTATGTGTGTGAATATATGATGTAGATAGGTATGTCTATATATATATATATATATATATATATATATATATATATATATATATATATATATATATATATATATATATATATATATATATATATATATATATCTATATATATATATATATATATATATATATATATATATATATATATGTCTATATATATATATATATATATATGTCTATATATATATATATATATATATATATATATATATATATATATATATATATATATATGTCTATATATATATATATATATATATCTATATATATATATATATATATATATATCTATATGTCTATATATATATATATGTCTATATATATATATATATCTATATATATATATATATATATATATGTCTATATATATGTCTATATATATATATCTATATATATATGTCTATATGTCTATATATATATATATCTATATGTCTATATATATATATGTCTATATATATATGTCTATATATGTATATATATATGTCTATATATATATATGTCTATATATATATGTCTATATATATATATATATATATATATATATATATATATATATATATATATATATATATATATATATATATATATATCTATATATATATATATATATGTCTATATATATATATATATATATATATCGTGACGCTGCGCCAAATACACAAAACAATTACTTTGACAATCATGTTACATTATTTTTAAAATGTTTCCTTTTCTTTTCATAACTTCTTTAACACATGACATCGCTGTGAAGCGCTGGTATTTTGCTATATATATATATATCACAGACACTCATAACAGTGACAAAACAATTACATTGACAATCATGTTACGCTATTTTCAAAATGTTTCCTTTTCTTTTTCATTACTTCTTTAACACACTACTTCTCCGCTGTGAAGCGCGGGTATTCTGCTAGTATATATATAAAATGTATATTTATTTGTATATATGTAAAGTGTGTATTTATATGTATATATGTAAAGTGTGTGTCTATGTATGTATATATATATATATATATATATATATATATTATATACTATAATATGACATCTTTGGAATTGATGTTGTATATACAGTATAGTAACCAAATAAGTTAATCAATCATATTTGCTCAAGCTGAAGAAATATCTTGAAACATGCTACCTTTCTAACATGTCTGAAATGACTGTGAAATGAAAAACTGTAAATACTTAATACAGATTAAACTGGTTGTGTTTTCCCTGGTTTTACACGGGCATAATACCCAACCTTGAGAGATTATCAAGCCACTGAGCCAATTTGTGTTTGAAGCAGCATTGTGGGTCCTTTTATTTATCTGCAGCATTCTTTCAGTGTGGTCCTCATTTTCTGAACCTAGATCACAAGAAATCTGTCACGCAATGAGCTAAAACCAGCCAGGACATGACTCTCAGGAATTTGAAATAGTAGAGTCGGTAATCTGTAACTTTCTCTCTCTTTCTTTCTCTCTCTCTCTTTGTGTAGAGAGTTCATTTAGTGACATTCAGGACCATACTGTTAAAGACTGAGCGAGCAGGATCCAGATGGTTTAGATTACAAAGCACTATTTGCTTCTTTTTGGCTGACCTTGCACTCCAGCAGGACATCGTACAGTGGTGGCCAGGTATTATGCCTGATTACCACAAGAAAAACATCCACCCAATAATGCAGTTTCAAACCTGCCATTTTTATATATAATTATGTCCAAAGCATGTTGACTGTAGCTAAGGACACCAGAGCCTGCTGAGCAGTATTTTTATTTTTGATACCGAAAAAGAGACACAAAACACAAAATGAAAGAAATAAAACTAAGGAACAAAGTGCAAAATGTATAACAGTCTTATATCTGCAGCATTTCATGTTGAATTTAAGTGCTGATTCCCGGTTTGCAAGGACAGGAAAGAGGCCAAATGAAGAATAGAAAATTGAAAATAAGTTGATTATTTTTGCTTAAGAAAATGACGTAGTTTCTCTTAATTGACTCAAACATTTTTGTACAAAGAATAAACAAAGTAACAAATATAGTAAGTGTTACTTTTATTCAGGTACACTTGTAAAATCAGTATATATTGCATCCATTTCTTTGATTACAAAGGAAAAGTTAAGCAATAGAGAATAAGGCTGCTAGTAACTCTGAACAAACTCTATACATAACATTCTCGAACCCATGTATCCATCCATTTTCGTAACCCGCTTATCCAGGGTAGGTGCGTGTGGCAGCTGGAGTCTACCCTTGCAATTACTGAGCAAAATGAAGGAACAACACCAGGACAGGGTGACAGTCCATTGCAGGGTGAACACATACACGTTTAATGCAATTCAGGGTTGCAGGGTGTCGGAGCTTATCCCAGCAGCATCAGACACAAGCCAGAAATTGACCCAAAACAGGGCCAGCTCACAGATATGCCAACTGTCATGCAGGGTTAATTTATAAGTTTCAGTATGTTCAGGAAGAGTGCTTTTGTAAATTGTCAGTCTATTTATTTTCTAACATTTTTGACATATAGTTTGGCTTTTTAGGGATTTTTTTAATGTAATGCACTGAATAGTGTCATCTTTACTCTGAATGATTGATGGAGGATATCAGAGAAAAAGGAAAATTTAACTATTTGAGTTCTTGGTTACAGAAATATATGTTTCCAATTAGGTTATATGGTCATGAAACTGGTGTTGTTAGGCTGACATGTGTTTACAATTAGCAGATATAAAAATTTTCACTTTGTAAACTGTGCATTTAAAATATATATTCAGACATTTCCACTTTACACCTATGCAAAAATCAGAGGTGTTTGTGAACTAATGCAGTTAGAATACCTCTGTTGCTTATTTTTGTGATGAATAGCTTTCAAGGTTTCATGATTTTATCCATAATGTCAGCCTTAGTATTAATATATTCTGGTGTCAAAAATAGATCAACCCAAGGCAAATCTAGACAACAAAAAATAATTAAATAAATTCATTGAATGGGGGTTTGTTGCCAACCTTTTAAGTGTATGTACTGTAAAATATGCAGTGCTTTTTATAATATTCCAGTAATAGAAAATGCTAATTTTCTTTAGTGATCAAAAGTCCCCTTTGGCTAACATAAACTATACTTAAGCAGAGCTAGCACAGTGCAAGTATTGTTATGCCTGCATTTGTGCATTTTTGACTGCTGACAACATGCTGGCATGTCAGGATTTATGCAAGTTTACGTGACCGTGCTTCAGTTCTCTGCTTTTTATATTAGGCAACTTTTCTGGATAAGTCTTGGCAAGGAGGGTTGTTTCATTCTGTGTGTGTGTGTATTAAAATCTTATACTATTTTGTTTATAATAAATCAAATGATACAGCTGTTCAACTGTGACTTCTGATAGCATGACTTAATCAAAACTGCTGAGTGCAGGTCAAAATTTAGATGGGAGTTGTTTGATTTGGGTGTGTTGTATTTAGCAGTATTGGATACAAACTGTGAACCATTCCAGTATGAGACATCATTCCATTTCAAGCCTACTAACAGTCTACTGTAATCATCAGTTAACCTAATATGTGCTTCTTTGAGATATGGGAGAAAAACTGGATTACTCAGAGAAGATTCCATGAAGACATGGGGAAAATGTGCAGATGTCACACTAGCAGAGTTTAGGCACTAAAACACAGAATAGTAGGAGACCTTTCTGGCAGATGCTGTAACCAGTATGTCACTTTAATAAACACACCATAAAGAATGAGTTGCTGCCATTCACATAGCAGTGACTTTGGCCAAAAATACATTTTTCTGTTTATGGGAAGGCTACATTAACGCCATTCCTTGTCATTAACTATCTGACCTCTGGTTAAACTCTACTATCCTGCCCCCGTCTATCTACCCCAACTACCCCGAAACCACAGTATAACCCCTACTCTACAACTGTGTTGACATTTTACTTTCAGGGGTTGTCAGAAATCATTCAACAGTTCAAAAAACATTTATTAGATGTAGTTAGAGGGTATCTCTCAGAGTTCTTCTGCCAGTCTGGAGAACATTGCATATTTAGTTACAGTATTTTGCCAGCAGCCATACCAATTGCACTTCAGAAGAGGTAATCCACCTAAACATAAGCTGGTCCGTGCGCAGCCGGTACTTGGATGGGACACCATCTTGTAAAAACTTAGGTGCTACTGGAAGACGTGTTGTTGAGGCCATCTGGGGGCGCTTACTCTGTAGTCTGTGTGTGGATCCCAATGCCCCATTGCAGTGATAGAAACACTGTGCTCCAAAAACCGGTACTGTCTTTCAGATGAAATGTAAAATAGAAGTCCTAACTCTCTGTTGTCTTTCTTACCCCCTAATCATCCCCTGTCCCTTGATGGCTAACTATCTCCCTCACCCCTTCACTACCTAAGAACTAATATGTATTCAGCATACTGGTGCAAGAATGGCTGCCATCACATCATCCAGGCTAATGATACACATTGGTGCTAACGGTTGAAGAACTTCCCCATTGTCAATGTTAAGCACTTGGAGTAGGTTAGAAAGGACTGTGTAAATGAAATTAATTAATACGCAAAATCTCTTTTTCAGATGAATACACTGAAGTAAAATGTTTCTTTTGGAGGAGTAAAAAAATTAGATATCTGTTAAAAACAAAAAAGATTAGTACTACAGTATAGTTGCCCCGCAAATTTCCCATAATTGATGTGTGTTCTGGATTTTTTTATTTTTTTTTATTAGAAATAGGCATACTGTACTTGCATAGCTTAAAAGATATGTTTCACTACCTAGTTTACATTAGAAACACAAACTTAAGTGATAGCACCCATTATTATAATTGATTATTAATAATTATAATAATATTTGCTACCATTAATTTGATAAAAAAAATGCATTTCTTCATTTTACTGTATATACCTGTACTCCTGTGATCTCTTTTGTCCAGGGAGCTAGGATCTATTCCAGCAACAATAGGAAAAACAAATGTTATTAAGTTCAAATCAGTGATTTTAATTTAAAACAATAAAACTGAAATCAAAGTAAAAAGTGAAAAGTGTTTTGTAATTATTAATTATGTTGTAAAATGAGTAAATTGAATTATGTTGAAAAATATGTAATTTTTGGAATATAATTTTGAATTTTGGTTAATCTATTAAGTATGCTATAATGTAAATAGTAATTATATTTTTATTTTTTAGTTCAATTTCCTCATATAAACAAAATGACAAAAAATATTATTTTGTTCCCTGCTTTTTTGATGCAAATCTTATTTGAATCTAGCTTTGAAATGCAATGGCTATGGCCATGCTGTTGAAACATGCAAAGAAGTCTTGGTGTGCCATCTCAGTTATAGTCATGCATTCTTGAGCCATCAAGCTGTTGTTGCATTCACACAGTTTCATCAGCACAGATCTCTGTTAAAACCAGCTCATTCTGCACTATTAGCCAAGTCTGTAAAGTGCCCTACGCAAAATTAAATTATGTTTGCTTTTTAATATAAACTTAAACATACATTGGCGAATTTAATCATTCACAACATATGTGAGCACCATCGCTCACGTTTGCTGCTCATCATGTGATAACATATAAGTGGTATCATGTAATAGTATGTAATAAAATTATTTTGAGTTGGCTTTGAGTTAATTTATTTAAGGCAGATAAATGTTTCTTTAAACTTTCAAGTTGTAATTGTATATATATTTACAGGACATAGAGTAATTAATGTGCATGCATAAACATTTGTAGGTAAAGTAAAATCTTGATCCATAAGTCCAACAAATGCATCTTTCATAATGTACTGAGTCAAGTTATATAAAGAAATATTAGATATATAAGCATTATGATTGTTATGAAATCACTTCTGAGTCTTTGAAATGTTACAAAACACAGTATCCTAATCTAGCCTGTTTCAAATTGTTTTGTTATTTAAAAACATTTTTTGTTTATATCATTGCTACATGCATTAAAAGTGAACTATTCTCTTTGAAATTATGCTTGTGATTCCTGGACAGATATCTACAATTTCAAAGATAACTACAAATCGGTTATCTTCCTTAATATAGTGATTATTTTGTACGGATACTGAAAAAGGCTTAGAAGACTTTTATGTTCCGGAGTCTGTCAATCCCCATCAAAAGTGTTTTAAACTCATAGCAGAAAAAAAATATGCAACAAAGCAGTTTTTTTTTATATCTCTGAAGTACATCAGGAAGACATTTTGCTATTGCTAATTTTTCAATTACTATATATTTTACATACTAGTGGTATTTTACATAAGTATTGGAGAAAGTTAGTCTATATCTTGTTCCTTCAGAAATATGCTAATTTGACTGTCTGAGAAATATTATTTAGTGCTCTTTACAGCCTAAAGGGAATTTGTAAGGTGTTGACAGGTTTATAGGTAAAAGCATAGCTCTAGTATACAGACTCTTGCACAGCCATGCCATCTTAAGCTTTACTGTTTGAATAAATGCTTTTTATGAAACTGTTAAAACAGCAAAGGAATTGCATGAAGTCACTATTACAAATCTCAGCATATGTTTTGCTTTTTCTGTTTAATACCTCCTCTTGGTTGCCAGTTGCTTGAAGGACTGATGCACTGTCAGGCTTTACAGTTCCCACAAACTCCAATCCACCAAGGAGCTTGTTTCCTAGTTTTTACAAAATTTTAGTTGCTTTTCACAAGTAATATAATACAAATATTAGTCTGAGAAAATTTTACATTGTTAGGACCATATAAAGTTTTACGTTTCTGATTTCCTGATTTTGCTTTAATAAGTTACAAAATTGTAATATTTAGGTTTCTTTCATTTTCAGTTTTATTTTTTTAGTCTAAAAAAGTACTTTCAGAGTAATGAGCTTTAAGATTATTTTTCTACTTTAAATATTTTAAAATTGTTTAATTAAAATTCTGTAAATATTTAACAAAAATACAATTGAAGCTATTTTAATTAGATTTAGAATTAGAACAATCTAGACGAGAACAGGCCATTCAGCCCAACAAAGCTCGCCAGTCCTATCCACTTGCTTCCTCCAAGAAAACATCAAGTCGAGTTTTGAAAGTCCCTAACGTCTTACTGTCTACCACACTACTTGGTAGCTTATTCCAAGTGTCTATCGTTCTTTGTGTAAAGAAAAACTTCCTAATGTTTGTGCGAAATTTACCCTTAACAAGTTTCCAACTGTGTCCCCGTGTTCTTGATGAGCTCATTTTAAAATACAAGTCTCGATCCACTGTACTAATTCCCTTCATAATTTTAAACACTTCAATCATGTCACCTCTTAATCTTCTTTTGCTTAAACTGTAAAGGCTCAGCTCTTTTAATCTTTCCTCATAATTCAACCCCTGTAGACCTGGAATCAGCCTAGTCGCTCTTCTCTGGACCTTTTCTAGTGCTGCTATGTCCTTTTGTAGCCTGGAGACCAAAACTGCACACAGTACTCAAGATGAGGCCTCACCAGTGCATTATAAAGGTTGAGCATAACCTCCTTGGACTTGTACTCCACAGATCGTGCTATATAACCTAACATTCTGTTAGCCTTCTTAATGGCTTCTGAACACTGTTTGAAGTTGATAGCTTGGAGTCCACTATGACTCCTAAATCCTTCTCATAAGGTGTACTCTCGATTTTCCGACCGCCCATTGTGTATTCAAACCTAATATTTTTACTTCCTATGTGTAATACTTTACATTTACTGACATTAAATTTCATCTGCCACAAATCTGCCCAAGCCTGTATGCTATCCAAGTCCTTCTGTAATGATATAACGGATTCCAAATTATCTGCTAATCCACCTATCTTGGTATCATCTGCAAACTTAACCAGCTTGTTACTTATATTCCTATCTAAATCATTTATATATATTAAAAATAGCAGCGCCCTAGCACTGACCCCTGTGGAACACCACTCTTAACATCGCCAGTTCTGATGAGGTTCCTCGCACCATCACCCTCTGCTTCCTGTGTCTGAGCCAATTCTGCACCCATCTAAAAACATCACCCTGAACTCCCACTTCTTTTAACTTGATGCCCAACCTCTCATGTGGCACCTTATCAAATGCTTTCTGAAAGTCCAGATAAATAATATCATAAGCTCCACTTTGATCGTATCCTTTTGTTGCCTCCTCATAGAATTCCAACATGTTAGTAAAACACGACCTCCCTCTTCTGAACCCATGCTGACTGTTCAGAATAACTCCTGTCCTTGTCATGTGTTGCTCAATCTTATCCTTAATAATTCCTTCCATTAATTTTCCTGTGATGCTTTTTAAGCTTACTGGCCTATAGTTGCTTGGATCTGCCCTGTCACCCTTTTTATATAATGGGATGATATTTGCCATTTTCCAGTCCTTTGGAATCTCTCCAGTGCACAGTGACTTCCTAAAAATATGTGTCAAGGGTTTATATATGTACTCACTAGCCTCCTTAAGAACACGAGGATAAATATTATCTGGGCCTGGTGATTTGTTTGATTTCATCTTATTTAATCTGAGCAGCACTTCTCCCTCTACAATTTCCAAATCCCTCAGTACCTCCTTAGTAGTTGTGTTTACCTCTGGCAGGTTATCCACTTGCTCACTTGTAAACACCTCAGAAAAATGTAAGTTTAGGGCATCTGCTATTTCATTGTCTGTATCTTTTAATTCCCTTTACTATTCCTGATGAACTTGACCTCCTCCTTAACTGTTCTTTTACTACTAAAATACTGAAAGAATCTCTTGGGGTCTTCTTTCCCTTATCTGCTATATTCCTCTCCAACTGTCTTTTAGCCTCTCTGATATCCTTCTTAATGGTTGCCCTCATGTTCTCATACGCTGCTACGGTTCTCTTTGCAGTCATTAGTCTTATATGCCTTATACAGCAGTTTTTCCTTTGCAACTTCTTTTTAAATCTTTATTAATCCATCGTGGAGTTTTTTTTAGTTTCCTATTACTTCCAAATTTAGGTATGTATCTGTCCTGCATTACATGTAAAACATTTTAAACCTGTTCCACTGCTCCTCGACTGTCTCCACATTTAAAAGCTTATCCCAGTCTATCCTACTTAGACTTTGTCGCATCTGCTCAAAATTAGCCCTACTAAAGTTCAACTTAACAATTTTAGTCTTTGCATCTGTACTCTTACAAAATACTGAGAACTGTATTACATTATGGTCACTTGACCCTAGTGGTTCAATCACCTCTACACCCTCAATTCTATCCTGATTATTACAGAATACTAAATCCAGATAGGCTTCACCCCTTGTTGGTGCTTTAACATGCTGTGTTAAAAAACAGTCGCTGATTACTTCTAAAACTCCTGCTCTTGTGCTCCTCCATCTGTAAGGTTATCCCAGTTAATATTTGGATAATTAAAGTCCCCCATGACTATAATATCCCCCTGTAAACTTGCCTTTTTGATATTACTAAAAAGATGTGTGTTGAAATTACTTTCTGAATTGGGTGGTCTATAACACACTCCTAAAATGAGACCTTTTTCCCTAATATTTTCCAGGCGAAGCCACATGTCCTCACTAAGATGGGGCTCATCATCCAACTGAAGATGCCTTACATTTAAACCCTGTTTGGCATAAACAGCAACCCCACCTCCTTTTCTGTTCTGTCTATCCTTCCTAAAAAATGTGTATCCCTCTATGTTACACTCATCCCCATCTTTGTTATTTAGCCAGGTTTCCGTTATTGCTATAATATCATAATTATGCTCTGCTACATACAACTCCAACTCACTTACCTTATTTTTGATACTTCTACCTTATTTTTGATACTTTTACCTTATTTTTGATACTGATAATTTGCAACAAGCAGTCATGTGATATTATATATTTGATCAAAATAATTTTGTGCAGTTTCTTTCATTACAACATTTGCTTCAGTATTGAAAGATACTTGTCATTACAGTTTATTAAATTGAAATAATTTTAAACAATGTTATTGAGCACTAAATAGTAAACACAGTATTTTTGCGTCTCTAGTTCATAGCTTCATTGCAAAATATTATGATATATGGATCAGCACCTCCTAAATCAACATTTATTCCTTTCATAATAGAAGAAATTGATGAACTGTAGAAGTGCACAAATTGTGGTCATGACAGCAGGTAAATTTCTATTGTGAGTAGACAGACAGTTCCTTTTGCAAGAAATCCATACACAGATACACTTTACAGATGTGCTGGAATAACATGATTATACATAATAACATTTTCAAGGATGCAATGCAGATACTGGCAGGAGTCCATAAGGATGGACTTTGATAGCCAAAAACCCCTCAATGAGCTATTTATTATCATGAGCAAAAAATGTCCATCCAGTCTGAAAGCGTGCTTTCTGCATAGTACATTGTTGTTGAATTTCTTACTCTTCTGAGATTTGATTAGTTTTATAGTGAACCTAGTACTCTAATTAGTGATTAAGAAAAAAACGACTGGTATCAATAAATGTCACATTTTAACCAAGTGATATTTTAAATAATGATATTCAAATGGAGGGTATTTCATTATTGTCAACAGCAAAATCAGCATTTATTTAAATGGAATAAAACAGTCCTGTTGCATATTTTCCAAAGTCTTTCTGCCTCACCCATCAGCTGACCTGCAGTATTTGTTAAGGCATTTTCATTTAGGTGGCCTTGATCAGGTTGTCCATCTTGCCTTTAGGTTTAATGAGTTTTTAACACTTGTTGTTAGCTGAACCTTATGTTTTTTTTTTTTTCCTTATTTATTTGTTTTTGCTTTCGTGTAAACCTCTTACCTTCATAAGTGATTCTCTCGACCAGGATGAAAAATTAAATCCTGTTGAAAATGGCCAAACAGTAACATACTGATAACATGTGAAAAGAAGTTTGTACACATGCGTCTCACTGCAGTTTCAGGTTTTATAAAACATAGCTTGTATGCTTATTTTCACGTGTATTCAAATCCATGGAATTTGAAATAAAATTCAGTCAAATTTATTTTTGTATTGTGCTCTTTACCAAGCACAGGCACAGAGTGCTGTGACAAGTCATCAGCTAAAATGCAAGTAATAATATTACAGAGTTCTAGATGCAGAATTACTGCACCTAAGGACACAGATATGTTAAAATACAAAGAAAACAAAATAGAAATGGATTAACATATATGGAACTAACAAAATCTGTTCATATAATAATTTTTTAATTGAAGCTCTTGAAACAAACTGCTGAGTCATGTAGCTGAAGCAGAGCTCTAAATAGTTTCTAAATAATGTCTGAAATAGTTGGACAGCATTGCTATTAGCTAATTAAATGAGCTGGACAGCCTAAATGGCTTATTCATTAAGTTCTTATCTTATAGTAAATTAATATAAAGATGCATACAACATCTGGTTATCTCTGATTGCTATTTTTTCCTTTTATAGATTGATTCAGTGTCTTTAAAGGAAAGCATACGAGTAATGACAGAGAATTTTTATGCTGCTATTTTTGGATATGATGAGGTGAGTAGACTATTTTACTTGTGTACGCCTCAATATCATGGCTGGGCCATCTGAGAATGTTATTTACAACTTCCCACAACCCTGGGAAATGAAAACAAGCTTTAGAAAATGGATGGATGGATTTATTGTTATCATTTTGCCTTGTATAATAATAGTTAATGCCTCAGATGATCCACAGAATATACACTGTCAAATCAATATACAGTAATTACAAAGTCCACCTTTAAATGTTCTGTTTCTATTTTAGTTTTTAGCATATTTAATAACATACATATTTGCAGATATTTCTCTATATATTTTCAGTTAGCATTTAATATTGCGATCTCTGTATGTGTTCTTTCTGCATTTTTTCAGACTTTACAAAGAGCCAAATACTGTATAGAGGACTTAATGTATATCACCCAATCAGACCCTCTTTCATTATTATACAGTAATTACAAAGTCTAACTAAGTCTCAAAGTATTCTAGTTTTTTTACATTACATTTCACAGGACATACCTTCACACAAAGGAAGATAATTCAGTAAAAGTGCACATGCTTTCATAAACTATGCCTTCTTTTTTACTTTCTCATATACAAAGTATAGGGAAAATATTGTAATCGTCCCAAAGTTTGGCCTTGAGATCTTGATGAATTTCAACGTTTTAGCCTCCCTGAGTCTGATTTACCTTCTCATAGGGAAAGTATTGTAATCATCCAAAAATTCAATAATCTCAATGTTTTAGACCTCCCCACCACAGCCATTTTTTTTTTAAAGTATCCATTCATTCACATGGAAATTGTTATTGTAATTGCAGCATGGTCACAAAGGATCTAAGCAAAGTCCCTTTATTCTATAAAGGCATGACAACTGACATGATCCGCAGCATGGCAATACAAGTACTTTGCACTTCTGTGTCTTTTGTTTAAAACAGAAAAAACTTAATAGTATGATTGATTTTGTAGCAGAAAACCACTACTGAGTTAAGGTATAAGAACACTTACAGTATGTACACTGGGTCAATGTACTCTTAATGTTTAAGACTTTACTTAATTATTACTGTGAAGTGATAGACCTTGCCTAACAAAATACTATTCATCATTATAAAGAAGTGTATTTGCAGTTGGTTGAATGTTTACACTACAAGCAGCCTTTATGCTGACATTGCTTTGATATGTTGGAATTTTGGCACAAGCATCATAGAAGTAAAACTATAGCAAAGTACAAAAGAGGCAAGAATACAAGACTTCTCATTTCTATGGACTTGTGTGAAATATGTGGGCTTGAGGTGACAGAATAGCACACTATCATTAAAATGGCAAATGCACTGTTATCTGTATCATGATGTTATAGAGGTAAGGACTAGTGTTTTCAATTAAGGTGTCATCTTTCACCAAAAATTGTGGAAATGAACATTACTTACACTGAAATTATATGTAACCTCCAATGTAACAAATCAGTGCATTGCTTCTAAATACCCTTACATTCACTATCTGATTTTCTGATGTCTAATTCTTTTCTTATTGAAGATTGTATGTGGTAGAAATTGTTTTGTATTTTGTAGTTTTCACATCTTGACTGTGTATCTGTGAAGCCACTCATAATGTTGTCATTCATCCGTCCTTCTGTTTTTGAAATTTTCTTATCTGTCAAAATTTTCATAATCACTGCTAATCAACACTGTGTCAGATTTAACTCCACATGGTGCACATGTTTAGGTTAGTGAGAAAGAATGCATATCATTGTTGTAAGAGGGTGTGACTGCAAATGTTAACTAGCTTTGTTGGCAATTTACATGCTCCACAATGAATTTGGCAAAAGTATCTCGGGCATCCGCAACCTGTCATGGTTTATATATGAACCTGCTCCTTGGCCAATTTAGACTATAGGTTTGCTTATGAAAATATCTAAGACTACTAAATAAGAAGACAGTGTCTTAATATTTGTGGTACATCAGTGGTTTTCTTGGCCAGGTCAATATTGCTAAAAGTTTTATATTTTTGATAGGTTGCAAAATGTGTCAAGACACTTGTATCTGCTGCTCCATTTTTCATTAACGAGTGTTTCTGTTTTACAAGTGTTTGGGCAGTTCTTGACTCTGTCACAAATGAGGTCTCCCAGGGACTTTTCAGCTTTCACTTTTGTCATTCATCTCAGCATTGCCTTTGGAAACTTTTAAACTTGAATAATGATCACAGTCAGAAAAAACTGCAACTGTTTAGTTTGTGATATTGAATACTGTTCAGTCCAGCAATAACTTGAGTTCACTAATGCTATTGCAGATTTAAAAAAATATTAAAGTAATTCAAATCAATTTCTTGTTTTAGTGAAAGATAATATTTGTGATAAACTGCTTAATTGGAAAGAAACCAGAACATGGATATGCCTTGAATACTGGGCAAGCCACAGCCATAGGTGGGAAAAGTCAATTGCATTTCAGAGCTGCCAGTAATCCAAATTATCATTAATACCTGATTAAATGTAAGTGCAATAGAATGTACTTTAGATCCATCTATTCAGTTTTTTGTTTGTTTTCTTTTCAGAACCCATTCAATCCAAACTTAGGGTAACGAGGGTCTGCAGTCTATCCTGACCACATCATTCCCAAAGCAAGGACCAATCCTAGGATGGTGGGAGGCAACAGTTATATATCATGGGGCATTTAAAATTCAAATGTAGCTTAAAACAGTGGTCTTTAGGAAGTCTGTAGAAGAGTCCAACAATAATCTTTTCGGTTTGTTTTTTAGGGAATATTATCTAATGATAGTGTGCTGGCTGCAGCGCTCTGGAGAAACTTGTTCAATAAAGAGTGTGAAGACCCTCATCAGCTGGAGTTAATGGTGGAGTATGTCCGAAAGCAGGTAAGTACTGAAGCTCACAATAATAAACTTTAGAACCATATAACTTTTTGTGTATATTTCCCCTTATTCCAAAATATATATTATGTTGTACAGGACCCATATAAAATGTTGACAGTCCCCATAAAAACATTTTGTTGTGCACACAAGCAACAGACCCTTATTTTTCCCCTTCTGATATTCTATAGTCCTTAACTATTACCCTCTACATAGCACTTATTCTCTTCTACATGTCTTGGTTTGAACAGAGAGTACTTGCTCCAGCTCCTGCAGTGTTGACAAATGAAAAATAGTACACCCTTGTGCAAATTAATTAAAACAGATTCTGAAAACAACAAAAATTAGTTTTGCTGAATTTTTTTATTATGAATAATATTCATATATTTGCATCACTACATGCCTCAGCTCTTAAAAAGCATCTGAATGCAATTTAGCATGAAATCCACCAATTTTGAACAGTCTTGGTGTACTTTGGGATCTCAGTACCAAACCTGAATTAAGTCCTGAATTATCTTCTCCATAGTTTACCTGTCCATTCCATGAAATTGTTCCTTATAAATAGACCACACATTTTCAGTTAGGTTCAGGCCACTCCTGTATGTTCATTTGATTCCAATCGAAAAATTTCTTCAGTTGTTTTGATGTGTGACACAGGGCCAGATATTGTTGAAAAACACCACATTGTGTGAATCACCCAAAAAAAAAGATGTTTTGGGGTTGCTTCAGCTGTTATGGCAATAGTTGCATGCAACCATTTGAGGGCATGATGCGCTAGCCACAGTACATTGAAATTTTCTGTAGAAAAGTTGTTCCAGAACTGAATAAGTTACTTCCCGATGGATCAGGTGTTTTTCAACAAGATCTGGCCCCATTTCACACATCAAAACGTGTGGAAGTTTTTCGATGTGAATTAAAATGAACGGAGTGGCCTGGAAACTCTCCTGAAGTAAATCCAGTTGAAAATATTTGGTCTTTTTGTAAGCAACGACTTTGTGGAATGGACTGCACAAGCATGGAGAAGATGATTCAGACAGTAATTTAAGTTTGACACAGATATCTTATAATCCTCCAAGACTTTTCAAAATTGGTGGATTGCATGCCAGATAACATCCAGATTCTTCACAAGAGTCAAGGAGGTCATATCATGTACTGATGTGAATATTTGAATATTATTCATAATAAAAAAATTGAGCAAACTGATTTTTGTTATTTTCAGAGTTTGTTTCAATTAATTTGCACAAGGGTCTACAAGCATTTAAAAGACTTTAAAAAACAGTATTGTGGTTTAGAAAATAGCAGTCATTTAAGATTAGGATAGACTGATTTTTTTCACATTTCTAATGTAAAATAGTAGGTACTCCTGTGTAATGTGACTCAATGCGACCTCAGACTCTAGAGCACTAAACCTATAGGATAGGTTAGGAAGCTGAATGTATTGAAGATCTGGCACTCCTCCTCATTCATTGCCCAAGATTTCTGTCTTCAATTCAAGCACACGTCGTTATGAGAAAGACTTCTTTCCTGTTGATTTTATTTCAGGAAGTAACTGTTAATAATATTTTACCAAAAATGCACACATTTTGCGCATTTGGACCATACCAAAGGAAAATGAACACGTGGATTATGTGGCACAAGTTGAGTGAGTTTTTTTCCTTTTTTCCATGGATATTTCTCACACTGATTGTCATTTTCCAGAACCGGTCGCCACAGTGACTGTTCAGCTTGAATTCTCATTATGTAATTTCTCCACGAAAATATGAGATTTATTTTTTTTCTTGGCCTCCACTACAAAGTATTTGTAACATATAAACATATGTAACACAAAAATACCATTTTTGGGTTGAGTATTCCTTTAAAAGGATACTTAAACATTCTTGAAGTTACCTGTTTAAGAATGGATTGTAGAAAAAGACCCATTTTTGATTACTTGCATCCTCCAGACTTAACCTGCTGGGTAACAAGTATTAGTTTTTTTTCTTACTGTACAGATTTAAGACATCTTTAACTAGTGTCTTTACATGGCAACTGTTCTCTGGTGTTAGCTACATCTGACAGAAAGGTCAGCCTGTAAAACCTCTTTCTGTTTAGTGTGTCGTCACCTCTGTGAGCAGGTTATGGAGGTATTGACTCAAGGGATAAGAGATCTATACCTGTGATGCATGCTTTTTACGGAAGACATTGTGTTTTGTAGCACCACAAGGAGGTAGTGGAAAGGAAGTTGAAGAAGTGCTTTGAAAGACAGAGGTTGGAAGATAAACAGGAAGAAGACATAATATGTGAGGTTTAATGATGATCAGAATTCAGAAGTTAGCCTGCAGGGAGAACTGTTAAAAAGACTGCATAAGATTAAATGCCCAGGATAGGTGGTAATCCAAAATGTTGTAAAAGACAGGGGACACTACTGAGCCCCAAAACACCAGACACACCTCACTAAAGAGTCCCAGGTGCAAAATAAAAGTTTTTATTGCACAAAGTAACCTTATTTCCAGACAAATCTTTTACTTCTGCCTCCTGACTCTGGCTTGTCCATATGTGGCAGTAGGTTTCCTTTTATTCCGGACCTGGAAATGCTTCCAGGGCCACGCCATGTCTTTTGGGATGCACTTCTGAGTCATAATGAAAGTAGGGAGGTCCTCCCCTAACAGCAGCCTCTATTGGAACGTTGGGGCCCTGACAGCCTCTGAAGGGGTCATGACTGGTTTCTTATGTGAGGACCACTGCCATCTGGCATATTGGGAATTGAACTGCTCCCGACTTTCAGGTTTTGCTGGTCCATCCATTATTTTATACCGGCTGGGCACAGAGTTATTTTCTCATCTCACTGGCTATTATCCATCCATCTTTCCAGTCTGGCTTCTCGTCTGGGTAATTAAACCATGCTTCTCCCCAGCCAGGATGCCCGTTTTTATCCTACAATGTATAAACTAGATACAGAAATTGCACATAGTGTGCAGCATGGATGGAACAATTGGAAGAAAGTATCACAAGTATTGTGCAATTGCAGAATTAAGGTAAAGTATAAAGGTAAGATCTTTAAGACAGTGGTAACACCAGCAATGATATATGAAGCTGAGGCGTGGACAGTGAAGGGTGTGTAGGAGCAGAAGTTGGATGTGCCAGAAATGAGAATGGTAAAATGGATGTGTGGAAAGTACAGGAAAGAAGGTTGAAGTGATTTTGACATGTAATGAAGATGGTCAATGAATATGTGTAGAAAAAGATTGATGGGATTGGAAGTACAGGGAAAGATAAAACAGGGGAGGGTGAAATAGAGGTGAATGAGTAAGTTAAAAGTAGATTTGAAGGAAAAAGTTTCTGACTGGAGCGGATGTGTAGAACTGCACTGTATGGAGATGCTTGATCAGACACATTGACCCCACACAGAAGTAGAAATGGAAAACGAAAAAGATTGATGATAATCATTCCTGTGTGTTAAATCTCATGAGATCTTGTAATGTAATGCTAAATTAGATAACAACAATGTGTCAGGTTGAATGTGCAAATTTATTTTTTCCTTAGATTGTACTGTAAGTGTTAGAGAAATTTTCTAAGCACTAGGACTGTAACTAGGGAGAAGCAGAAAGGTTTATGAGCAGAAGTACTTTACCAATCAAATAGCTTTAATTAATACCAAAAGCTATATGGCTATATTTTACCTATGAGGTGGTTCTTCTCTTAAACACCATCATGCAACCTTGTAATTCTGCCAGCATTTCACAGCTGGCTCTTCTCTTAGCCTTCATTTGTCAGTATATGGCATGTGTTGTCATTTAACTATAATGAACTTACATTTTAAACAAGTTTGGAAAGTTCAATGTTGATTATTTTGGAGCAGACTGTTTTGTGGTCTTGCTGACCTCCCCCAAAGTTGTCTTTTTTCTTTTGGCTGACCAGGCAATAGACTGTTCACATCTGTGAAATGGAATTATACTGTGCAATATAGCAGGAAAGTTTCATGAAACATTTAAATTAACCGCAGAAAAGAAGACTAGAACAGACTGTAAGTTGTTTCATGTTACACCATATAAATGCTTATACTGCCAATGACAAACTGTAGAAAAGAAAATCGCATCCCTTGCTACAGCAGTTAAATCACATAGAGAGGGAGCCTGCAAGCTGGCAGCCACTTGTATCATTACTCACTGTAATTACTTTCTTTGAGTACTCATTCCATGAGCTAAGGCAACTTCTTTAATTAAAGCTACACGATTTTCAAAGAGCTGAGCAATTCCATGAGGAGAGTTACCTAAGCTGAGTTCACCGAGTCCTTCATGAAAAGGTAGATGTTTTCAGTGCAGTTGTTTGTTTTGTTTCATAGTTTTTTTATTCTACTCGACAATTATTGCTATCTTTAAAACATTTGTATTTTTGACTGACCAAGATTAAAAACAAGAAAATGTAATATGCATTCAAATATATATATAAAGCATTTGGCCTACAAAGTACTAGAATATTATAATCAATTGGAACATTAAAAGTTCACCATACTCCCATGCACCTACCCTGAGGAGGGTTGTTTCTTAGTCCAGAAGGCAACACAGGAACTGAAAGAATGAAACACAAAAAGCCTATGCCAATAAAAGGGGAATGGAAGAGATTGAAAAAAGTAGACCTTTATAAGGAACTTACCTTACTCTCACATATAGAGTACAATAATGTATATCAGTGCCTTGCATCATCACTGAAGAAGGATACATGATCTTTGAATACAGATAGCCACACACTAATTTCTATAATACTGTATCTTGACCCATTTAGATGTTCAAAGGTTCCAGACTCACATTCTCCTCTCCTGTTTAATTTGTCTCTGGAGCCTCTAGCATTTGCCAATAAGAGTTAACTTCCTCAATTAATGTGAATGATACCCACCACAAAATCTCCCTCAATGCTGATGACATTTTCCTATTTCTTAGAAACACCCAATGTGACCTTTCTCACATCCTGCGTTGTTTTCATTCTTTTGAAGCTCTGCCTGGTAATAAAATTAATTGGATTTTGTCTCTTCTTCTCCTTCTCAAGCCATCTAGTATTGAATCATTTCCATCACAGGATAGCCCATGTGTATACAGCATCAAGTATCTAAGGATTAACATCTCTTCCTCTTTATAATATATCACTGCAACAAATTATCAACATGTTTTCAAGAGTGCCAAAAAGACTCAGTCCTCCTGGTCTCACATGTCTCCATTCTTCCAATCTAGACTGGCTATTATTAAAATTAACACTGCACTTCAGTTCAATTTTGTTAGTGCTGTGACCCCCATAAAATAAGTTTGATCTCTCTGTTTTGATTTCTTTGGAATGGTGAAAGACCCTCAGTCAAACACTTGATCTTGATGTGTGGCAGGTCTTTTGGTGAGTGGTCCTACCTGATTTGGATTTATGTTACTATGCATTTACCTTGCTCTATTTGGTTCCTGGCTGGCATGTCCTGGAAGCTGCCTGTTCTGATTTTAAATTGAATTGAACCTGGTCTGCCCCAAATCTTTCTCACTTCTTATCTTTTCTTCCATGAATATAAAACAACAATCCCTTAAATTAGGTCCATTAATCTTTTTGTACTCAAAGTTTGGTGCAGAGTAGATAAACACGTAGGTCCCTCCCCAGATTTTCATTCACATACCCCAATTTTTTTTAAAACTCCTGCCTACACATAGGAGGTAAACCTTCATCAATCCCGGGTTGAGCAGAGCATAGCAATTGTCACTCTTGTTGAAAGTTTTTATGGCTTGGGGCTCAGAACGTTCAAGTCTCTGAGTTCCAAATTTTCAAAGTCATTTTCCTATTTTTTTCTTTCTTCTCCAACTCTGATTAGTTGAAAGGCCTTGTGGTATTTCTCTGTCTTCTCTGCTCTCCTCTTTTAATTTTTTCCTCATTCACTGTCCACTCAGACAAAATTTGTCTCTGTTACTTGTGTCTTTTTATACAAGGCTGCTTTCAAGTCCTTGCCATTCAGTCAGTCTGGTTAATGCAATTTGTCATGCTGTTTCTCTTGATTGGGTCCTGATTTTTAAGAACTAGAAATCTCAATCAACATCATGCACCATCCAAATGTATGCATCTCTTTTATATCACTCCCTGTAAAATGGTTTTCTGTGGGTCTTCCTAATGATCCCCTTTGTTCTCTTTGCTCTTCTAAACTGCCAGGTACTATTTTACATGTGTACTGGGAATGTCTTGAAGTTTCAGCCTTTTGGCAGGCTGTGACACATTCTCTTTCTTCGCCTGTCTAATAGTATTACATTTACCCTTCAAGTTTTCCTTCTTTTGGATCTTTCTGCTCATTATCGTTACTTTTTCCAGTACATATTGTTGTGTTTGGACACAATCACTGCAAAGATAACCCTAGCTTTAAGTTAAGCTATTTTCATGGTTATGTTTGATTTACTGTAACTTACATTTGCTATTTACTTAATATAAATTTAATACCAAAAAAAAATTGTTAGTTAAACCATACAGAAACCTTCACTTTGGCCACTTGCTGTAGTTTGATTTTTATGATTTCCCAGGTTACTTGGTTTGACTATACATTTACATGTGAATACGTCGTCTCATTAGGAGTTAATGGCTGGTCAAAATAAAACTTGCCTGCTGTTAAAATTTAGGTAGTGTTGCAACAGACTAACAAAGGAATCCGCTTTTCATCTTAACACAGTGACTATATAATTACAATATCCCAGTGAGAACACTGCAACAGTAGAAATGTCATGTGTTTAAAGTCATTAGTAACCAGCATGCACTGTTGATACCATGTATAGTGCTGCATATCTGTATTGCATATTTTTAAAAGGTTTAAAACTTAGGACACCTGTCACAACATGATCTGTAGAAAGTTGCCACCCGTTTAAAATTTTTAAAATTTTTGGTAACATTTTAGGTACTACATCTATTGCATCTATTACATGTGCATCTAATACTCATTTACTCTTAAGTAATAAAATCTTAATTTGGTGTTAATAACACTTACAAAGTATCAGTAAAGTTGTTACTCATCTGTGAAATGTGGCATACTAAAATAAGTGCACTTTGGAAAAGTCAGAAATGGCCTAAGTGAAGCATTTATCCTTATACTGTTTAGTTAAGTATAATACCTGTGAATGATTCATAGTCATAAGTATATCAAATATTCTTCATATGCTACACTGCAGAAGATGCCCAACCTAATTTACTAATGCTTTACAATCATAATTAAGAAAAAATAAGCCTTTGTGGAAGTCTTTTTACATAAGAGTAAATGAATAATAGATACATTTTGCCATACTTAAACTAAAAATCGCCTAGAATTTAACTGCTTTTAATCATTTCCTTTGATATAATTTATATATAGTAATCTGGCCATAATTTGCAACTTGGAAAAAAAAATCTAGGTATTTTAAAAGTTATAATAAATTGATCAAAAAGTAAACAGCTTTGTACATGAGCATTCGTTTTTCTTATAATTGCAATCCTTGGGAAAGGTGTAAGTGAATAGATTCAAACTTGTATACCAAGTGTATTGGCCAGCTATGTTAAATCACAGTAATTTATGCTATTTTAGCAATGAATGTTGTAATAGCTCTTGTGATTTTCAACTACATGGCAAAGGCACAGTAACACCAATATCGCCAAGGAACACCATTGATATTTTAGATCTCTTAGGCAACATTGTAAAATACCATGGATTGGGGATGAACAATGAACACGTTTTCAATATATGTGCCTTATTAGACACCTGTTAAAAGATGAAAGGTGTACGGCACCACTAGTACCTTGTCTTACTCAGATTTTCTTCCCAGACTGAATTAAAAGAAGACAGATTAGGAAAGCTTACAGAGGAAAATTTAGAAAGTTCTGTGAATTGTACTTTTCAAAACATGCATGTGACAACAGGACAGGAAAATGTTAACTTTTAAAAAAATCCATACAAGTCGAAATTAGAATTTTTTATTTTAAATGTAACACTTTGTGTTTGACATAATGTAGCACACATCACTCAGTTGATACTGTGATGGCAACATGTAGATTCTCATGCTTAGGTAATTAAAGTATACTTGTGTTAATTGGCTTGTGTCTTGATCCCATCTGACCTCAAACATTAACATTCTTACCGCGCATATGTAATATAAATGTCAGCCAGTGGCTTGCCTAATTTAAAGTGGATTTCTGAGAGTATTAGGATATAGAGCTGAAGAAAAAAATTATACAATGTACTATTGCTGTATTTTTGTCACTCTGTGTAATTGATACACTGAGGACAAGTTGTAGGACGTTTATTTTTACCACATCTCTGGAAGTGTGAAAGAAACAGTTTTTTTCATACTTACATGTATTGTTTTTACATTCCTATAGGTAGTGTACCATAAACATTGCCTCAGATGAAATTGCTTGTGACGCGCAGCATCAGTGTACACACGCATCCTGTGTGTGCTTTGTTCACTACGTTATAGATTAGCCTCAGTTAGTATGTGACTTGAAAACACAGCCTGAACTGCAATGACATTCTGCGAGGTAATAAAAAAAGATGATAGTCCAAATAAGTGCTGCTTTTATTGGGTGCAGTTATATTACTTATATTACAAAACAAAACAAATCGGCATTACTATATAGTGACCCAGGTTTCATTATGGTAGTATATCATGGTGTTCCCAACAATTCCTACTTCTATGCAGAGCAAGGACAAAGAAAGGCCATGTTTTGATTTGCACTGCAGTATCTAAAATTCTTCATTGTTGATTAGAAACTGGCTCCACAGGTTTTGATTCAGTTGAATTTACAGTGATGTTTGATAAAGTGTATCTTTTCTCAGAAGTCAAGCAGAGTTTGCTTGTAAACATTTACAGATCTAAAAGAATAATACCAAAGTTCAAAGTCATGAAACATTTACATATGTGCATTCAGGTCTGCTTTAATAAAAATGCTAAATAACATTTTATTAATCACAAAGGTAGAAGGTAGAAAACATCAATAGCTTTATTAAGCAATATATGCAAAATTAGGTTAACAAAATGAGTGTAATACAAAAAAAAAATTTGACATTTCTGGAAAAAATGGACCTCCTAGATAAGGGGGAGTGGGGGAATGGTGGTGTTGTAGTAGTTCTGCTGCCTCACAACAAGGAGACTGGGGTTCATGTCCATGGTTTTCCCTGTGTGAAGCTTGCATATCCTCCCCATATCTTTGTGGATCCTGTTCAAAACCCAGTCCCCAAACACCCTGCCCCCCCAACTGGTCTGATTTCCTGCCCATAACCCAAAGAGATCTAACCCAAATAGAAGTTAGATGGATTGGTGCCGATAAATTGTCACATGTGTGGTTGTTCACCCTGCAATGGACTGGCATCCTGCCTAGAAATTGCTCCGGCCTTTCACGTGATGCTTGCTGGGATACATTCCAGCTTCTCTGTGATCCCACTTAGTATAAGAGGGATTGAAAATGGATGGATGGATATGTAACAGAGTCTATTCTACTGATGAACAGGCAAGTTCATATAGCACAGTACACAATAAGTTTTATTAATATATCAGTAAAGCAGTGGTTTCATGGTTTGTCTGCTACCATCAGTAGCAAGTGTTCTCAAACACTTTTAATATGCATATCATTTCATAGCCACAACATGTCATCAGTACGAAACAGAGAATGGGAAATAGTTACAAAATTCAGGTGTAATGAAGTAACTGGTGTTTTTTACAGTATGACCAGCCTATCTGCCAAAGCTGATACAGCATGTGTAAGTTATACGAGTAAGTGTCAGGCTGCCTGTTCATTAAAAGGAACGTTGTTTATTTTATTTTCTGGAGTACAACAAAAAATTTTTTGTATTTTTTTTTAGGATTAGTTGCCTCACAAAAAATGGCTCTTAGATAGTGATCAGTATTTTAAGTAGGCTAGATTTTCTCCAGAATTTCATTGCAATTGGTGTGCCCAGATTTCCTCATCAATTAAAATTTATGACAGCATGAGCAAGTCTGATCTCGCAATATTACATTTAGAAAAAGTTTTTTCAGTATCTAAATTTGTTGTTGCTGGTAGCTTCTGGGAGAATTTTGTAAGCCAGTTTTGATTATTCTGCATTTTGAAGTAGTAATTATTGTAAATGGTGTGCAAGTTTGTTTTTCACTATGTTCCTCTATTGTATATATGAAATGTTATTGAGAGTATTCAGATTAAAGACTTTTTAATGCTTTTTAGTGTTATCAGTCCATGTAATTTAGTTGTTTGTCTTTGACATTCTGATTCTGTTAAAACAGTGCCTCTTAAAAGTATAGGGCCAGAGGTATCTATGTTTGTACCCTGCCTGTTGTTCCCTGTGCAATTGTCTGGTGGGCTTCTACTTCCTTTGCTGTGTCACTTATACCCTTTCTCCTTCATTTAGTAAATTTATATAGGCAGTGCAGTTCAAAATGTGATTTTAGAGCCCAACAACTTTTGTATCAGGTTTAAGTGCCTTTAGCAGTAAGCAAAATATGAATGTAGCACTGTAATTATGGCAGAGGCTAGTAAAGGCCATCAGTGCTTCAAAGCTTTAGGCCAATTGGCTATGTGTCCTGGCTCCCAGATGATATGATATTCTGCCTGCTGCTGCCTGTTTGTGGACAGTTCTATATAATGTTACCTGCTGCTTCAGCTTATTTGGTGACTCTGCTGCAGCTGTACAAGGTCGCCTGCCATAGTGTATTTAAATGTGTACATTTGATTATTTTATTTTGGCTTCAGTGTAGCTATGACATTTCGTAAAAGTTTTATGATTGAGCATTTGAAGGTATGAGTAATGCCTGCAATTACATTTCTGATCTTTAGAATGAATGCTGTTTTGTTTCACTTTAAATGAAAATTTGTCTGGGTGAAGGTGTTGTCATATGTCAGTATGTCATATGCGTACATGGCCAGATGTCAGGAAAAAGTAGACTCTAGAAGAGGTCTAAACCCATATGTGTCAACAGCTGTTCATCAACATACAGTTCTAACACCCTCCATTAACCAAATTTGATGATTGAACTGGAAATATGCACAATTTTTATTTGAGCATTTTATAAAAAGAATATTTTCATTAATATGAGCTTAGAAAATCAGATGAAAAAAAGTAAAAGGCAGTCAAAGACATTAACATTGCTAGTAATTTTGGATTGATATTCAGAATGCAATGCAAAACAGAAGAACTATTTTTAGAACCACCTAATTTGTAAAGATTAAAATCTGAGGACAAAAATGAAAACATCAAGTTTTGTTTGTGAAAAGTGATTATGACATATCCGTGAATCTCAGTACTTACATTTTACCCTTTTTTTCATTACACTGATTTATAGATGTGAGACTTAATCCACAATGGTGGAATCTTTTGAGACCTAACTCAACTATCCTAACAACCCACATTTAAAAATGTTATAAATTGCCATAACAACCCTTAAATTAATTCTAGCATTTTCTTACACAAAGCAATGTATGAAGTTATCCACTTTAAATCCATCAATCCCTTATCAAATTTGCTTAATCCTGTTTACAGGAGTAGGGATCTATTTTAAATGATAATAATTAATTCTTTTGAGAATAAATAGGATTAGACGTGGTAATTTAAGAATCACTTTTTAATAGTATAAAGAAAACTTTGTACCATTAAATCTCTATTAATCTTAACCCATACAAAAAGTCTAAATTTATATAAGAACCCAGGAGTACTTGATAAGGTATAAAAAAAAGTAACAAGTCCATAAAATTGTGACATGCAGCGTGAGGTGCACAGATTAGTTTCATTAATTTATGTTTGCATTTAAAGCAATCTAGACAAGAATTCCAGTTGATGACTTTTCCACTTTCACTTTGTCTTTTGTGTTTTTTAGATGCAGTATTTGGACTCTCTTGATGGTGAGGACTTGCTGCTCACTGGGGAAGTGAAATGGCGACCTCTTGTGGAAGAAAATGCACAAAGCATCGTAAAGTTTGCCACTCCAACTTACAATGACACAGGGCTTTGAGGGCTTTGGACAGCATGCAGTTTAAAGGAACCAGTTATTTCCTGCGTAGGCATTTTGCATTGTCCATGCTCCTAGAGTGCCTCTGAAAATGTTCCTTCTTTCCATACAAATGGGAACCTTCAGCGAAAATGAAATGACCCATTACCAATATTTCTGAGATCTATCAGTGTTTACAATAACAGGATAACTTGCACATCAGCCACTGTAATGAACTTGGCCCTTCTTTTGTGCAACTCATACCTTGAAAATAGAGAAGTGAATAATTGTAGTGCCCATGATGCAGGAGACTACGTTTTAGGCAAAGAAGGAAAAACTGAATGTGACAGTTCTTTTCAATCATGATTTTTTCAAAAATAAACAATCAGGTGCACCACTTCTGCTATTTTATTCTGACTGTTATGCTGCTGGTTCCTCAATGAGATTGTGAAAATTACTCATTTTCATTTTGAAAAGGTGGAATTGTGCCAGTAAAATTATTTCTAATACACCTCCTTATCCAGTTAGCAGCCATGTGTTAACACATTGGCTGTTATCTTCATTCACCTACAGATGGGGGAAAAAATACAAAAGAATAACTGCAATTGCAAAGGATTACCAGCTAGAGTACTGGGTAATGAATTCCACCTCCGTTTTAGGGCTAAGTTTATTTAAAGAAATGTTTTTGTTTTTTTTTTTCTTTTCTTTTTTTAAAGTCACTATATACAGTATAAATGATTAACATATGAAAGAGAAAAAGAGTATATAGATTTAATGTGCAGTTCATATCAAGCCTTTAATAAGATTTAGGCATGTAACATTTATATACTTGAACTTAATATTAAAGTTCATATTTTTAAAGTATATTTCTGTAAAAGATAATTTCAGCCTTTGTAAATGATTTAAATATTCAGAAAATATAGTAAATTTAAAAATATTTGCACAGTATTGCTTATTCTTGCTCTTCTTTTCTCTCACTAAAATTTGTTAAATTATAGATTTGTAACTGTTATGAGTTTTTTTTTTTTTCTTTCTTTTTCACTCTTTAACCAGTAGGTTTTCAGCACAGTGAACATTTATGACACATTCTTCAATTCCGGATCAATTAAATTCACTTCATTTATATTATGCAAGCATTTACCTGTGAAATTTTCCAAATGTTAACAAAATTAATGTTTTTGCTCCTAAATTATATATAAGTTATAGCTCACTATCTTTGAATATCTTGTATTCTATACTGTTTATCTTGTTGAGGGTTTAGCTGGGCACACCAGGCGTTTGTTTCCCCAGCAGGAGGACTCAAGGACTTTAGCACCCCCAAATCAACTAAAAACTTAAAACCCCACAAATGTGTCCTGGGTTCCTTCACATAAGCAGTGCCAAGGAGGCTTGCTAACCAGATGTCCAGACCAGCTTATGTAACTTGTCATGACTGAAAGTGCTTCATCAAGATTGTCAAAGTCCTCATTTTATCTCGCAGATTGAACCCAGCTTAGTTGTGTAGTAGCCTCATTCTACACATTTTTACTTACAGTTTCATTCTTTAGATTTTAGGTTACTGACCAAAGCCCTATTGGATAGGAAATACTACCTAGGTTGTAACCAAGAGTTGTGTTCAAGTTTTTAACATTTACTATATACTTCTTGCTGTACCAATCCATTGGTCAGTGCTATGGTCTTCTGTACACTCAGTAGTTAATTACACTGTGCAGGTCATGAATTCCACAACCTGCCAAGGGTGATTCATTCTCATTTACAGAAAATAACCATTTTCAAAAGAGAGAACAATTATATTGAATGTGGAAGTGCTGAGTGGAATCCCAAGAGTTTTACATTCATGTATTTGATGCTCCAGATATAAGTTTGATATGGCCAAGGGAAGATCATTGTTGGCAACCAGCATGGGCATGACTTTTAGTCCTCTGGTGCTTTGTGCTAGCCTGTTGTTGAATATCACACAATGGATGGGACACACTTGGGAGAGTCTTAAGTCCACAGGTGAAAACTACTGGCACACAGCAGCAAACCTGAAACCCTGTACTTTAAGCAGCACTACAAGATACTACAGGGTATGTAGTCAAAAGCTTATTTCAGATTCACAAAATTTACTGTACCTCCTAAATGTGACAAGCACTCCCACGCAGAAGGCTTATATGTTTACTTGACTTATAATAGCTAGAAAATATTGTATAGTTCCAATTTTTAAAAATGCTGTCACCTTTTTTGCATAATACTGACCTGACTACATAACACCTTAAAAATGAAACTGAGCATTGTTCTAGCCAGATCTCATTTTTGATTGTGGGCTGGATACTGCAGCTCATCTCAGCCCCTGTAACATTCCTATCTGCAACAGTGGGTTCAGAAATTCCTCAAAGTGCCATTTACAGAATATAACAGTAAAGGTCAGCATGAGAACATACTGTGTCAGGGCCTTTCCAAGTTACCAGATACATTTGCAGTATTTTTTATGGTCACTCAAGTTAGTTATTTTCCAAGGTGTTTTATAAATTCTTCCCACACTTGTGACTTTGCCTCAACCACAAATGCCCTCTGCCTGGTCTGTTGTTACCAAACATTTAATTTATAAGACCTTTCTGCTAGCACAGCTTAAAATGCATTCTTTAACTTGACAGCTTCTGTGACATTTGATGAACTCCACTGTTAATACCATGACAAACAGTGTTGACCTTATGGCTTCAGCTCCTTGTAACCAAAACCACATCTTGAACAGAGTCCATTCAGACTCCTATGTTCCAGCAAACCCCCAAAGATGTGGGAGCTGTTCTTCCAGAGGTAAAACTATTCCTCAGGGTACACCCAACCTCTCCTCATCCTCATTAATTTCAAATTTTCACAGTCTGTTGACTCATAAACGATAGTTAGCCAACAATTCAAGGCTACTTTAACTGTCTCATGCATTGCTACAAATTCCACTGTTTTGAAACCCACCTCCTGTGGTACCCCAAAAGGCAGATGTATTGTATCAGAGCCAGGGCTATATGCACAAGAGAGTTCCACTGTGTCTTCTTAGCTCATTTTTTTTCCAATGAAGTGAAATTCCATATCCCAAAATCAAGTTTTAATTCATATGGTTTTCTCTATTCAAACCCAACTTGCTGATAACCTCTACAATAGTGGCCGTGTATCTCACCGTCTCCATTTTACTTAGTGATCCTACAGTGTGGCTCCAGACTGCTTGTTTAAGTAGAGCCTAACTGGACTAAATCAGTCATCAAAAAACACCTTTAGGCTCAACTTCTTTTGGGTCTTGATCAAAGTATCTTAAGAGTTGATTTTCTTCAGTAGTAATAATTAAATAATATATAGTTTTAATAATAACATAACAGTAATATTGTCATATTGTTTATTTAATGTTGGTAGTGACATCTTGCACATATTACTGTATATAATGGGATAGCCAGTGCAGTTTTTAACAAAATGGACTGCTGGGCTGATGACATCACTTCATGAGAGGCCCACCAAATCAACAAGCTAATTAAAAGGCACACTCATTTATGGGATATATTCACGACACACTGGAGGTAGTAGTGGAGAAGAGAATGAAGAAAAACTGAGAGCCATTATGAACAAATCTGGCCATTCTCTCACTAACACTAACTTTAAGAACTTGAAGCCAAATAATTATTGAGCAGAAGTGTATGAATAAAAGCTACTGGGTCTCCTTCTCACCTAAGGCAATATGCCTACATAATGTCTCACTGTGAGTGCTCACTTGTCATTAGCAACATCTGAGGTTTTTTCTTTTCTGTAATTCTTGTGTGTGTTTGGGGGGGGTTATTGTTGTTTGTTATAATACTTCTGTTTGTGGTATTCTGTAACAGCTGATTTTTCCCCTTTAAATAAATAAAAGATCTATCTATCTATCTATGTGGGTGATAATTCCTGCATATTTCATACTTCAGTATAACACTTCTGTATCCTTAATTAATTTTTAATAAGACCAAATGTAGGTCTTGTATTCACAATTAATTTTACCAGCATATGAAAGGCTCTTAACATGCCATGCTGCACAGACATTATTATCTACTTTTCTGATACTTTTCTAAGACCAAAAAACACTTTCGTAAGGTCTTATTACATAACAGTATGTGACTGAAAGAGGCATTATTGGTAGTACCCAACTTAGTGTTACCCACAATGGAACATAATTTTATCAAAAGGGACTGTTTAAAATTCTACTTGCGTGAGTCCATAATTAAGTGAAAGTACATTATTTAAAATGACAAGTTGTACTTCCCTGGTTTTATCTTTATTGAATAATACAATTAATAGGCCCGTTACCCACTACACAAGTGGAAAACCGCTGATCCATTGTATCACCCTTAGTGCCATACAAGTTATTTTTAGGCTATTGTCTGACACTACACAGTACTAGCCAATGAAATTAAGAGTATCAGTCCTTTTCCAGTTCCTAAGATGCAAACACAACAACAGATGCATCTTATTTACAAGAGCAGTGTCTTGCTTAGTATTGCATCTCAGCAGATACACTAAAAAAAAGTCTCACAGGACCTTCTGGGTATGTGAATTCATAAGGAAATCGCACAGCTCATGGTATATGCCATTAAAAGCTCCAAACAGACCTGGCACTAACCTAGCAAAGCTACCAAATGCCAGCAATGACGTGTCCCACAAGGGCTTGCTTCACATACCAGGGGCCTCATGCATAAAGCCGTGCATAGAATTCACACTATAACATGGTGTGCTGACAAAAGCGGAAATGTGCTTACGCACAAAAAAAATCCAGATACTTAAATCTGTGCAAACGCCAACTTCCATGTTCTTCCGCTCCATAAATCCCAGTCAGTGTGAAAAGAAATGCACGCACACGCGCCTGCTGTCCCGCCCCAACTCCTCCCAGAATTACACCTCTTTGAATATGCAAATCAATATAAATAGCCCTTAAGCTCAGCCTTCTATGAAAAGGCAATGGCAAAAGCATAAGGAAAAATAGAAGAATTTCAGCGAATACCAAGTAGAGGCAAGGAAAAACGTACGCTTTGTTGGTTTAAACAGTGGTGTAAACAACAAAAAGAAGTTGATCGAGTGACATAGCGCAGGCATGTCAAACTCACAAGCTCCGTACAACAGCGTACAATTAGAGTCTTAGCCTCTTAGCTTATATTATTATATTCATTGTTTATACAGTATAGGAGTCTTACAGTGTGAGATTTATTTCTTTTGTCCCAACACTTGGCATCTCTTGTTAGTAACCAGTTCGTCAATATCAGGCTTGAAATTTTGTGCAGCTGCAACTTTTATGAGCCCCCTGACCTACACTAATTATACAAACTCAAAATCACAAAAATCTGTTAATAACTCACCAAACTCTCGCGTCCACTTCAGATCTTCAGCTGTAGTCTGCACTAACTGTTCATTACAATACTAGCACGAAATTACAAGACTAAAAAACGTGAAAATATGCAAGCTATTACTACATGTGATGGTCAGTTCTGCCCAGTGGCCAATCTCAGCAGCCCAGCCAGTAGTGTAGCCCAGTGGTCCGCAACCTGTTTGACACCAAGGACCACTTTACTAGAAGCAAATTTTTCCAGGGACCGGTGGGTTGTTGGAGGTTGGAGTTTATGGGGTGATTATGGGTTGGTTCGTAGGGCAGTTTTATGCACAATTTACATTACATTTCTATTATTATTAAGTTATAATTTAGTAATAGAAATTATACAGCTTACCATAATGCAGAATCAGTGAGAGCCCTGAGCTTGTTTTCCTGCAACCAAACGATCCCATCTGGGGAGGATGGAAGACAGTGACACGCGAAGTGTGTTGCTTATGTTCAGTCTACTCTGTAATCTTATTTTGGTTGCTGTCACTGCAGAAAACGTGCATCACAAAGATAGGATGTTGAAAATGGAAGCAGCTTCAGTAGCTTATTTCGCGTTATTTTAATCTTCTCCTGTCTAGAAGTTATGCTGACGAGAATTTTTCTCAGCATTTGCTTGTGATAATACATTTTCAGGGTGTGAATGATGCCCAAATCCAATGGCTGAAGCACAGTTATCAATCAGAAGCCAAATCACTCTTTTCTTCTTCTTCATATTGTGAGGTTTCTGAACTCTTTTGGGATTTGGGATCCCCCCCACCCAATGGGAACGACACGCTGAAGTGCATCCCGAAGCGCTATTGCCACGTGTGAGATTGTTTGTCCGGGTCCCAAGAGAGTTTAAAAACCTCATATATTTTTGATTGAGTGCTGCATTAATATGAATGCATTGATGCTTGTTCAAGAAACAACCACATAAAAACGTTTTTTTCGGAATCTTCAAATGCGGCAGTTCGTATACGTTCACAACCCGAGAATTTTCTGCTTTTTTGCATATAACAAGTATGCCATTTCTATAGAAGGGTGATAATGAGTTAAATTCTAATGGATGTTTTTCAAATGTTCACAAGCAATAAGGAAAATGTATCACTTAAAACCACATAAAACAAAAACAGCAAAAAAAAAATACAAGGAAAGTTCGAAGGAAGAACATTTTTTACAATGTTTCTGTTTGGGGATCGTTGTGCAAATGTCCACAACTGAGCTGTGACTACAGAACTAACTGCTCTGTGGATGATTCATTCAAGCATTTCAAAGTCACTTCGTTGTAATGAAAGTATCTGCTGTTGAATGTACTTCGTAGTAACAAGATTTGTTTGGACTCATGTCATATGGGGAAACTGTCAGAAACATAAAAATACTTTGTTGTAATACTCTCTCACTGCGGTCTCTCTCCTCTTTCTGCGCCGCTGCAAAGCCCTGCCCACCTAGCGTTCTGAAAAGTGTCCTCAGTGAAGGGGGCAGCCTTTTTGCTGTAGCCCTTCACTGAGTGAGTCTCCATTGCTGGCAGTTCTCTCGCGGACCGCAGCCTAGCACTTCAGTTGTGACTTCGCGGCTGCAACTATACTAGCAGATGACATTTTCCGCTACCGTAATGCCATGGGAAAACGTGCTTTTGTCAGAAGGCAGAAGTAAGAAAAGTCAATAAGTAACGCCGAAGATGCAGAATGATTCAATCACAAACAATAGTAATCATTTTGTACAAGTTTAGTGCTAACTAGAAACTGTCATGCGGGCTGCACAAATTTCTGTTGCGGGCCGCGTGTTTGACATGCCTGACATAACGTGTCATAGAAACTCGAAAGCTCAAGTTCACAAAGTCGCACAGTGCCTGAAATAAAAAAAGTTGTCAGATATCAAAGTCGCCATGAAAAGGTGAGTCATAGCCCACTGTCTAAGTGTCATCCATTCATCCATCCATCTTCCGCTGATCCGAGATCAGGTCGCAGGGGCACCAGCTTGAGTAGAGATGCCGAGACTTCCCTCTCCCTGGCCACTTCTACTAGCTCTTCCGGGGGAATCCCAAGGCGTTCCCAGGCCAGCTGAGGGACATAGTCCCTCCAGCGTGTCCTGGGTCTACCCCGGGGCCTCCTCCTGGTTAGACGTGCCTGGAACACCTCACCAGGGGGGCGTCCAGGAGGCATCCTGATCAGATGCCCGAGCCACCTCATCTGACTTCTCTTGATGTGGAGAAGCAGCGGCTCTACTCTGATCCCCTCCCGGATGACTTAGCTTCTCAACTTATCTTTAAGGGAAAGCCCAGACACCCTGCGGAGGAAACACATTTCAGCTACTTGTATTCGCGATCTCGTTCTTTCGGTCACTACCCATAGCTCATGACCATAGGTGAGGGTAGGAATGTAGATCGACTGGTGAATTGAGAGCTTTGCCTTATGGCTCAGCTCCTTTTTCACCACGACTGACCTGATGCAGAGCCCGCATCACTCCGGACGCCGCACCGATCTGCCTGTCGATCTCCCGCTCCATTCTTCCCTCACTCGTGAACAAGACCCCGAAATACTTGAACTCCTCCACTTGGGGCAGAATCTTACTCCCAACCCTAAGAGGGCACTCCACCCTTTTCCGACTGAGAACCATGGTCTTGGATTTGAAGGTGCTGATTCCCATCCCAGCCGCTTCACACTCGGCTGCAAACTGATCCAGAGAGAGCTGAAGACCTCTGTAGTTGGAACACACCCTCCGGTCCCCCTTCTTAAAGAGGGGGACCACCACCCCAGTCTGCCAATTCAGATGCACTGTCCCCAATGTCCATGCAATGTTGCAGAGGTGTGTGAACCAAGACAGTCCTACAATATCCAGAACCTTGAGGAACCCTAGGCATATCTCATCCACCCCCGGGGCCCTGCCGCCAAGGAGTTTTTTGACCACCTCAGACCCAGAGATGGGGGAGCCCACCTCCGAGTCCCCAGGCTCTGCTTCCTCATTGGAAGGCATTTTAGTGGGATTGAGGAGGTCTTCGAAGTACCCCCCCACCGACCCACAACATCCTGAGTCGAGGTCAGCAGCGCACTATCCCCACCATATACAGTGTTGACACTGCACTGCTTCCCCCTCCTGAGATGCCGGATGGTGGACCAGAATCTCCTCAAAGCCATCTGAAAGTCGTTCTCCATGGCCTCCCCAAACTCCTCTCATGCCAGGCTTGTACGGCCACAGCTCCGGTCAGCCACCTCAACAATAGAGGCACGGAACATGGCCCATTCGGACTCAATGTCCCCCACCTCCCTCGGGACGTGGTTGAAGTTCAGCCGGAGGTGGGAGTTGAAGCTACTTCTGACAGGGGACTCTGCCAGATATTCCCAGCAGACCCTCACAATACTTTTGGGCCTACCAGGCCTGACGGCATCCTCCCCGACCATCGAAGCCTACTCATCACTAGGTGGTGATTAGTTGACATCTCCACCCCTCTCTTCACCCGAGTGACCAAGACATGTGGCCACAAGTTAGACGACACAACCACAAAGTCGATCATCGAACTGACGCCTAGGGTGTCCTGGTGCCCAGTGCACATATGAACACCCCTATGCTTGAATATGGTGTTCGTTATGGACAATCCGTGACAATCACAGAAGTCCAATAACATAACACCACTTGGGTTCAGATCGGGAGGGCCTTTCCTCCCAATCACGCCCTTCCAGGTCTCACTGTCATTGCTGACGTGAGCATTGAAGTCTCCCAGCAGTATGAGGGAGTCCCCAGAAGGTATGCCCTCTAGCATCCCCTCCAAGGACACCAAAAAGGGTGGGTACTCCAAACTGCTGTTCGGCACATACGCACAAACAACAGTTAGGACCCATCCCCCCACACGAAGGCGGAGGGAGGCTACTCTCTCATCCACCGGGGTAAACCCCAATGAACAGACTCCAAGTCGGGGCAATAAGTATGCCCACACCTGCTCGGCAACTCTCACCGGGGGCAACTCCAGAGTGGTAGATAGTCCAGCCCCTCACAAGGAGATTGGTTCTAGAGTCCAAGCCTTGCGTTGAGGTGAGCCCAACTATATCTAGCCGAAACCTCTCGACCTCGCGCACTAGCTCAGGCTCCTTCCCCTTCAGAGAGGTGACATTCCACATCCCAAGAGCCAGCTTCTGTAGCCGAGGATTGGACTGCCAAGGTCCCCGCCTTCGACCACCACCCAACTCACACTGCACCCAACCTCCTTGGCCCCTCCCATAGGTGGTGAGCCCATGGGAAGGGGGACCCACGTTGCCTCTTCGGGCTGTGCCTGGCCGAAAAACCTTGGGTTCAGGCCCGGCCACCAGGCGCTCGCCATAGAGCCCCACCTCCAGGCCTGGATCCAGAGGGGAGCCCCAGTGACCAGTGTCCGGACGAGGAAAAACGATGTCCAAATTTTTTGTTCTTCATAGGAGGTTTGTTGAAGCACTCTTTTGTCTCATCCCTCACCTAGGACCAGTTTGCCTTGGATTGCCCTACTAGGGGCATAAAGCCCCGGACAACATAGCTCCTAGGATCATTGGGACAGGCAAACCCCTCCACCACAATAAGGTGGCAGTTCGAGGAGGGGTCTGAGTGTCATATGAAAGCTTATTAGGGTACAGAAAAAAAAAATAAGGCACACAGTGGAGAAAAAAGCACGAAATCTCAACTTTAAACTCGAAACTTTCACTTTAATAACGTAGTTTATTTTGTAATTAAAGTAGAACATCATAAACTTAATCTTAAAATCGTTTCATTTACTAGTTTCTCAAACCCCATTGCAACTAAGTAGCACGTTTAAATGCTTTGTTTTGTATTTGATCTTCTATGTGCTCTATGTGTGTATATTACTATGTGCTTCTTAAACCGGCTTTCTCTTCCTCCGACAGGACACAGAATCCATTACATTTGTGATATTACAGCTCTATGAATAATTAAAATACTGAGATGTATACATGATATAATTTTCATGATGATAGGAGTTAAAGCATGTTATTAAACATGGGAACACGGTGGTGCAGTGTTTGTTCGTGTCTCATGCAAGATGCTTGCTGCGCCGTGCGCGACCTTAGATGAATTACTTTATTGTTGCAGTACTGTCTCTTTCAAACATACTAACCCCCAGTTCCTATCCTTACTTTTATTTCTCCGAATACCCAATCGCCACACAATCAGCTCTGTAATAGATGTTAAGCCATCTGTAAACTTAGAATGCAAATTCTTCAAAGCTTTTAAGGAACATTGAAATATCTTCGTAGTACGTGTTTAATTATTCCATACATCTATCCTTCCCTTGTCGCGCCAGCACCAGCAAGAAAACAGCTCGAGGCAGGAACAATCCATGAATGGAGCACCAGCGCCTCACTAGAGCTGCGGCACCGTGTCCTCACATGTTTAATTATTAACAATAAAGATTATTTAAATGAAGTTAAAGTTTTATCTGTATAATATAATAAACATTTTGCTGCATTTCATCTTAAAAATATTGTCATCATATGTAAATATGCGCTTTATAAAGTGGCTCAGGTTGTGCGATATTATAACTGTAGTGCACGTTTACAGGTAATTGTACTTATAAGTACAAACAGTTCTACAAGAAGCACTTGATGGACTGATTGAGTGCATTTATAGTTCTTGGGATGAAACTGTTTCTGAACCGCAAGGTCAGTACAGGAAAGTCTCTGAAGCTTTTACTGTGTGAGAGCAGTTCAAATAGGCAGCATAGCTGTGGCAGCATGTGCCTATTGCTGTATTCCGGTAATTCTTTTTCCAGTCAGCTGCTGTAGAGCTGTGATTCCACACTCGGATACAGTGATATAAATACTCTGAGTGGTGCAGTGAGAGTAATATGGAAAAAGATGATCCGCTGTGGCAACTCCTAACGGGAGCAGCTGAAAGAAGAAGAAGGTGCAGTGAGAGTAACAACACTAAAGCAGTTATGGTATTTAGAATAGTTTGACCATTCCCTGGACCATTATATTGTTACAGATTAATTACAATCAGATGCATTACACTAATAAACAATATGCAGTTAATTTCAGTGTATTTATAAAGCCGCATCAGGAATGTACATCTAAGAAAGAAAGGGTAACCACATAACAGTAGCACTGCTTTGACGCTGGGTCCCGCCAGTCTGCAAAACCGAGGGCAGAACTTCTATACACTAGGGTATGAGCTACTGTGGAAATGTGCATGGCTTTATGCTAAGTTTAAGTTGCATACATCGCGATTTGAACGTGGAAATGTTCTTACACAACATTTATGTGCGTACGCACCGTTTATACATGAGACCCCAGGTCTTGAATGGTCAGTGGAAGCATCTGCTTTTTAGACTTAACTATTGGTATGCCCAAAATACCAGTATTCTGAAAGAAATCAAAAACACTCGTGAAAAACCATATGCCAGAGCAGCCCACAACAGCACTAGTAAATAACATAAAAGAGATCAAATCCTTAGAGTAGGGGTTCCCAAATTCAGTCCTGGGGTACCATTGTAATTGCAAGTTGTCATTCAAACTGGTTTCATAAATGGTTCAGTCTTACTTCTAAATGATCAATTTGTTTATTAATCTTTTTCTCTCTTTTATAATTCAAAAATATATGCTAGTCACATTATGATTAGTGATGAACAGTGCAGACATGGGTGCAAATGACACTGCATACTATAGGGAAACAGCAGCTTCACTTGTGAGGTAATTAATTAGAAAAGACTTAAATGACCAGGATATAAAAAAGATCATTATCAAATGTTTGCTACACTCCTCTAAAATTTGGTAAACTCATTTGTTGTCATTTCTGGATTGACACACAGAAAGGCAGAAATTTGGAGATAACTTGTCCAGTTAAAGTGTTCAGTTAAAGGCAGAAAGTGTTTAGGATGAACACCTGCAGTTAAGGTCGTCCACAGGGCTGAACTTGAGGACCACTTTATTAAGCCTTTTATTACGAATTGGCATACGAATGTAACGATGAAGTAGCCGCTTTAACATTCAGTGTCATTTGCAAATGTGTCTGTAGAGCTCATCAGTAATTGTCAGCATTTGGATACAATTTAAGGGACAAACTTCACAGAAGGCAAACTGAAGTACAAAGTAAACCTTGCTAAAGAAAGTTAACTGTATAAAACTGTGACAAAAGAGAATACACTTCTAATTTTGGTCTAAATACAAATATCACATTGGACCACTTTTCTGAACGCAGAATAAAAAGCCACAGTGGTCCACCAGGACAAAACGTGGACAGCCCCTCCCTTAGATAATAACTATTAAAATTCAACTGTTATATAAAAATCAGAACATTCAATGCATTGAACACGACCACATTGATGAAGACCAACACATTAATGTCATACACAAAGGAAAACATCTGAATAAAACCAACATGAAAATCCCATTCAGCTGGCTGTGAAACCGTACATTGACTTTCAGGTCACTAACTCCTCCTTATTCCTATGTATTAAGAAGTGAACTAGTCTGAATGTATTTCTCCTTTGTTATTTCTAAACTAGTTGGAGAAATGGGCCAATATTCCACTAAAACTTCTGCTGCACATCTTTGCACTGCTGTCCACTACCAGCACAAGCAAAGTCAATGCAAACAAGCCTGCCTTCATGCCAATGCTTCTGACAGAAACAGTTACTTCACCTGGGTGATTACTGCACATGCAGTAAGATTGCACAGGTTTGGCAGCGGTGTTAATCCACAAATAGTACAAGATTATCAGTTTATGTTGGCAACTTCTTTACTGTGACAAACAGCCATGCAATTCAAAAATGAAATAATGAAAATCAGATATTGCAATTTAGATGTTCAATTTTACCAGAGACTACATTTTTATAACCTTTGATGAAAGTGCAGACTTGACTAGGTTCTCACTGCAGGACAAAGTGGGCATTGCCCATTCTGCTAGGTTTTGGTGGCATAGCAGACCTGTTAAGAAAGCAGATTTAATTGGGATGTAGACATCCAGCAGCACTTTCTTTCACTTAACATTCCAAGCTAAGTGTCTGAACTCCAAGTTGTACCAGGATCTGCTTGGACTTCATCTGATAACAAAAGTGTAAATCGGAGGTGACCGGACATCTTTGCAGTGACTTCTTGAGCCAGAAGGTGCAAATTGGACTCAAGCAAGAACAAAGAGCTGTAAATACAACATTTCATATCTGGAAAATGATGTTAAGCCAATCAGGAGAAGTTATACATTCCCTTGAAACTCGCTGCACCATCCTGAAGAGTCTCTCGGGTTCACTCAGGAGAATTCTGAGAGCACTCTGAGGAAATTCTCAGAATAGAACTCTGCACTCACACTTTCTAAAATGACCCTCTAAAATCTCTCAGAAACTAACAGATCCACTCTTTCTCTTTTTGGGGAGGTGAAACTGACTTATCTTTTCCCTTTGTGCATCAGAAAGCTGAGATCCAGTCTGCCAAGCCAAAGCTGTGCACAAGTAGTCTGAAAAGTCTAAGAAGTGGCAATTACTTAAAAAAGGAAAACTTTAACAGCTGATTTCTTGAGCCAGAAAAAGTAATGTGTTTTCCCTTTGAAGTTGCAGATGACACAGCAAAGGGCCTAACTTAGGAAAGCACTGAATGGCACAGTCAAAGGATCACACAGAAAAGAGAAAGACTGCAGTCCAATACAAGAAGAATCCTACACTTGAACCCAAGGCAGCAATAAAGCAACAACTCCACACAACTCCTTTAAAGACCTGGAATCATAAAACTATTTATCCGTGCCAAGATAAAGTAGATTCCTAAATCTATACTAATAAAAGGCAAAGCCCTCACTGACTGACTGACTCATCACTAATTTTCCAACTTCCCGTGTAGGTGGAAAGCTGAAATTTGGCAGGCTCATTCCTTACAGCTTACTTACAAAAGTTAAGCAGGTTTCGTTTTTCTACGCATAACACTCATAATTGGAACCTACTTACGTACATATATACGGCCATAGCCTGCAGCTCGGTCGCCATGAAAGGCGGAGTTGCATACCCCATCATCACACCTCCCACGTAATTGCCCATATAAAGCCGTCCATCAGAAGCAATCCAATAGACACACTTCCGCTAAATATTCGCGGGTGAAGGACTGTGCTTATGCAAACGAAGATGAGATGGTCAGGGATAGACTAGTGTTTGGCACAAAATCAGCGAAAGTGCGAGAGAAAGTTTTAAGTGCCAGATCTTAGCTAACATTAAATAAAGCCGTGGACATCGCAAGATCGCACAAGAGAGCACAAACACAGCTGAGAGCCTTCGATGCATGTACTCTGAGCGGCTCGCGTGAACTGACTGTGAACGCAGTACGCAGAGAACAAGCAAGAGCTCCAAAGAGCACTGAACAAAAAATGCTTTACACAATTGAGAAGGCAGCAAAAGAATATGAAGTGAGTAACGCATACAAGCATATTCATAAGTGCAGGTAATGCGGAAACAAAGTACGGTGTAAACTTTAAGTTTAAATAAAGTTCATACACAGGCTGCTGCTGGCGTTTGTCATGCCTACGACGAATACGATATTCGCGAGATACAAGTTTAATGAGAAGATGCAGGGAATAAACAAGACTTTTGATCACTTTGTAACAGAGTTAAGATTGCTGTAACGGAGTTAAAATTGCTGGTGAAGAACCGTGCTTATGCAAACGAATAGGAAAGCAGGGTGTAAAGCTTAACTTTAAATTAGGTTCATAGACACACTGCCGCTGGCGTTTGTCATGCCTAAGACAAATACGATATTCACGAGATACAAGTTTAATGAGAGGACGCAGGGTATTAACAAGACTTTTCTTCACTTTGTAACAGAGTTAAAATTGCTGGTGAAGGACTGTGCTTATGCAAACGAAGATGAGATGGTCAGGGATAGACTAGTGTTTGGCACAAACTCAGCAAAACTGCAAGAGAAACTTTTAAGTGCCGGGTCTGAGCTAACATTAAATAAAGCCGTGGACATCGCAAGATTGCACGAGATAGCACAAGCACAGCTGAGAACCTTCGATGCATGTACTCCGAGTGGCTCACGTGAACTGACTTTGCAGGACTGGGAAAGGTAAACCCGTGCATGCAGTGTATGATGTCACAGATAAAGATGAAGACAAGCTGTTTATTGATGCAGTAGGAAAGGAACAACCCTCTGAATCTGAACAAGCCTTTGTAGACATATCAATAGGAAAGCAAGATGTAAAGCTTAAGTTTTTAAATTATGTTCATAGACACGCTGCCACTAAATATTCACAGGCAAATCCACAACTTAATACCGGGAATGCCTGTAAAACATCTTAGATTCACGAGTACCGATTTGGGTAGTGAACACTTCGATGAATGAAACCTGTTATCTTTACAACGGTTACAACAAAGATGAGATGGTCAGGGGTAGACTAGATAAACACGGAATATAACTTGAACACAACTCATCCTCCAAATACAAACCTGATTGAAAGAAATAATGACAATCAAATCCTTGATGACAGCAACACTCATAACAGTCACAAAACAATTACATTGACAATCATGTTATGTTACTTTTATAATGTTTCCTTTTCTTTTTCATAACTTCTTTAACACACTACTTCTCCGCTGCGAAGCACGGGTATTTTGTTAGTAGTACATAAACAGCTAACCACTCTTTGTTATATGTTTGTTTGTCAAGTATGTTGACATCTTGTCTTATATGTTAACATATAAATTCAAATGCAGTTTGTCATATTTCCATAATCCTTGTGTTTAGTAAGAAATTGTAGTATTCTGTTTCTCAAAACAAGTGTGTTTCAGTTACCTTGATATGAATCTGAAGGCTGGAGGCCTGCCACCTACAACGGAGAAAGGAAAGGTAAATAAAATGGGAGCCTTCACAAATTATTTGATTAATTACTGACATTGCCGAAGGCAAGACTGATAATTGATTATGTGAACTATCACCCCATTTTCTGCATTATAATGGTTGTCCCTGGGTGGGCTGGTTAAAATTCACCTTCCCTTCTTGCATCACACAGACCTGTACGACTTCACAACTCTGAGAACATCATATGTGAAGTGCTTGAAGTGCTTGGGGGATGTTAGAACAAATTAATACTTAGGCTTAGAAATATCATCATTAGATAACTTGCAAAATAGACTTGTTCCAGCTCAAAGTTTGATGCTGTAAAAAACTGGAGTTGACCTGGAGATTTAATTAAGAAAACTCTACATCCAGAAAGATGGAGTTATCTGGACTGGAAGAACGGTAAAAACAGGCCATTCAGCCCATCAATCTTGCCAGTCATTTGTCTAGGTTCTCCAAAATAACATCAAGTTGAGATACCTATGGAGTGAAAATAACATAACTATGAATCCCTAGAAAAAGCTTACATTCCTATAAAGGAATAACACAAGGTGATTTACTAAAACATGCTATATATAGCTCATCCCATTCAAAACCAGTTAATTTTACATTGGCCTTGAATTATTGGCACATTATTTATAAATAGAGTGCGTTCTGTGCTCTGTGTTCTCTAAGAATTAAATCACACTTCTTATGTTTACTGACTAGTACTTCTAGGCGAGGAGGGTGTCATGAGCAGATGGGAAGAGTACTTTGAGAGGCTGATGAATGAAGAGAACAAGAGAAGGAAGAGGTTGGATGATGTGAAGATAGTGTATCAGGAAGTGAAACAGATTAGCAAGAAGGAAGTAAGGACAGCTATGAAAAGGATGAAGAATGGAAAAGCCGTTGCTCCAGATGACATACCTATGGAAGCATGGAGGTGTTTAGGAGAGATGGCAGTGGAGTTTTTAACCAGATTGTTTAATGGATTCTTGGAAAGTGAGAGGATGCCTGAGGAGTGGAGAAGAAGTATACTGGTGGTATTTAAGAATAAGGGGGACATGCAGAACTGTAGTAACTACAGGGAGATAAAATTGATGAGCCACAGCATGACGTTATTGGAAAGAGTAGTGGAAGCTAGGTTAAGAAATGAGGTGATGATTAGTGAGCAGCAGTATGGTTTCATGCCAAGAAAGAGCACCACAGATGCAATGTTTGCTCTGAGGGTGTTGATGGAGAAGTATAGAGAAGGCCAGAAGGAATTGCATTGCGTCTTTGTGGACCTGGAGAAAGCATATGACAGGATGCCTCGAGAGGAGTTGTGGTATTGTATGAGGAAATCGGGAGTGGCAGAGAAGTACATAAGAGTTGTACAGGATATGTATGAGGGCAGTGTGACCGTGGTGAGGTTTGCGGTAGGAGTGACGGATACATTCAAGCTGGAGGTGGGATTACATCAGGGATTGGCTCTGAGCCCTTTTTTATTTGCAGTGGTGATGGACAGGTTGACAGATAAGATTAGACAGGAGTTCCAGTGGACTATGATGTTTGCTGATGACAATGTGATCTGTAGCGATAGTAGGGAGCAGGTTGAGGAGACCCTGGAGAGGAGGAGATATACTCTAGAGAGGAGAGGAATGAAGGTCAGTAGGAACAAGACAGAATACATGTGTGTAAATGAGAGGCAGGTCAGTGGAATGGTGAGGATGCAGGGAGTATAGTTGGCAAAGGTGAATGAGTTTAAATACTTGGGATCAACAGTACAGAGTAATGGGGATAATGGAAGAGAGGTGAAAAAGAGAGTGCAGGCAGGGTGGACTGGGTGGAGAAGAGTGTCAGGAGTGATTTATGACAGACAGGTATCAGGAAGAGTGAAAGGGAAGGTCTACAGGATGGTAGTGAGACCAGCTATGTTATATGGGTTGGAGACGGTGGCACTGACCAGAAAGCAGGAGACAGAGCTGGAGGTGGCAGAGTTAAAGATGCTAAGATTTGCTTTGGGTGTGACGAGGATGGATAGGATTACAAATGAGTACATCAGAGGGCCAGCTCAGGTTAGACGGTTGGGAAACAAAGTCATAGAGGTGAGATTGTGTTGGTTTGGACATGTGCAGTGGAGAGATACTGAGTATATTGGGAGAAGGATGCTAAAGATAGAGCTGCCAGGGAAAAAAGAAAAGTGGAAGGCCTAAGAGAAGGTTTATGGATGTGGTGAGAGAGGACATGCAGGTGATGGGTGTAACAGAACAAGATGCAGAGGACAGAAATATATGAAAGTAGATGATCCACTGTGGCGATCCCTAACGGGAGCAGCCAGAAGAAGAAGAAAACTTCTGACCATAACACTTGTTCACAAATTGTGCTGTTTGCACATCTGGAAGAAGAATCAGGGAACTTTAGCTGATGGTGCGCCTCCTCTCCAAAAGCCAGAGGTAATCAGAACTAGTGGTGCTATACATGGGGAGATTTTAATGGAGAAATGGGAAGTTTTCATGCTTCTGTAGATTTCAGTTTTTGGCCTACAGCAAATTTCAGTTTATGCCAAGAATCAAAATGATCCGTCTAGACTAAACTAGGCTGACAGTCAACATTGTTATTTTAACTCCCAAAAATAATTGATTTTGGTGAATCTCAGATCTCCATATGGAGAATCACAAATTGACTAAATGACTTTGATAATGTGTAGTAAAGTGGAGATCCATGACAATTTCCATTTAAGTAAACAAATTCCACAAAGGAGCAGTGCCGGCGAAAAATCAAGGATGTCCTGAAATACCCCTATAAAGATGTTAATGGAGACTAATGCAAAACGTCTGCTACTGGCACTCATACATAACATACAAAAAATGCTCTTTATCAGAATGATTGCTTAAAGTTTAGAGCCTCATGTGAAAAAGCCAATAAAATGGTTCTCGACTTTCATTCCAGTGGATGTTCTGCTGATGTCTGAAAAAGTAACTCCAGAGGTTTCATGCATAAACGGTGTGTATGTACAAAAATGTTGTGTATGCCTATTTTCCAACCGCACTTTCAGATGTATAAAAATTAAATGGTGTAAAGCCACACACTTTACATGGCAGCCTCACACCATGCATACACACATTTCTGCTCAGTTTTGCAAATGGGCGGCGCCCAGCATCAAAACAGTGCTATTGTTTCTGTGATCTCCCTTTCTTTTTTAGATCCATATCCATGATGCAGGCATTATCAAATACACCAAAATTAATTGAATATCGTTTACAACTTTAAGGCACTTGATTGTAATTGTTTTGTAACAATATTATGTTGCCAAACTATTCAAATACCATAGCTGCTTTAGAGTTGTTACTCTCAATACACCGCTCAGAGTATTTTAACTCATTATATCTGTTATATTGTAGCTGCACAGCAGCAGATCAAAATGTTCTACAGCAGGTTGTGTTTGGAGTGCAGAGAATTATCAGGATAGAGCTTCCAGCCCTGGAGGATATTTATAGCACATGCTGCCTCAGGAAAGCCACCAGCTATTCATGGATTCCACCCAGCCATGCTGCAGTCTATTTGAACGTCTCCTGTCTGGGAAACACTTAAGAGCCTTTCCTGCACAGAAGAGCTATAAATGCACTCAATCAGTCCATCAAGTGTTCCTGGTAGAGCTGTTTGTGTTTATAATTACAATCACCTCACTGTAAACTTGCACTACAACTGTAATATTGCACAGCATTACCCACTTTATGAACCATTAGCACTATAGGTATATGTTTATTGTACTTATACTTTCATATTGTATATTTTTCATTGTTATTTTATTGTTTTACTAGCAAAATACCAGCGCTTCGCAGCAGAGAAGTAGTGTGTTAAATAAGTTATAAAAAATTAAAGGAAACATTTTAAAAATAACGTAACATGATTGTCAATGTAATTGTTTTGTCACTGTTATGAGTGTTGCTGTCATCAAGGATTTGATTATGATTATTTCTTTCAATCAGGTTCGTATTTGGAAGACGTGTTGTGTTCAAGTTACATTCCTTGTTTGTCAACTGTTGTAAAGATAACAGGTTTCATTCATCGAAGTGTTCACTACCCAAATCTGTACTCGTGAATCTAAGATGTTTAACAGGCATTCCCAGTATTAAGTTGTGGAATTGCCTGCGACTATTTTGCAACAGTGTCTCTATGAAGTTGTGGATTTGCCTGTGAGTATTTAGCGAAAGCATGTCTATTAACTTGTGGATTTTTCTGCGAGTTGTCACAAAACGAGACAAAGACAGAAAAAGGTTTGGGGCAGCCACCCATGTAATTCGGTATCCCGGCTGCAACTTCGTTTTTCTTTTAAATACCAGCACTGAAGTGCTTACAACAGAGTCCAAAACAAGACTGACACAGAAGGGAAAAGGGAAGGCTTTTAAAGGGGGAGACAGGAAGTGAGGTCATAAGGGTCGGGCATGTGTTCATCGTTCATTGGTTTAGTCCCGGATGTGACATCAGGGGCCGGAGCTGGCAAGGTCTGTCTCCATTGGCTCGGTCCCAGAAGTGACGTCCAGAGAGACAGGTGGAACCTCCCGGGTTAGGTCTACAGGGAAGTGAGAAAGAGAGTTAGTGCGCTCTGCCACATCCCGGCATGGCTCAGAACTGCCTTCACTCGAGCCCTTTAGCTGCCTCCCATGCGCGTGTGTGACAAGGCCCCCTCAGCCCAGACCCGTCGGGTCGGGCGACCTTAACCGAGAGGTCGTAAACCCGAGAGAGAGCATCGGCGTTGGCATGGAGAGCACCCGGCGATGAGCGGCGAAAACTTGCGGCTGCAGGTCAAGAAACCACCGGGTGACCCGCGGATTCGACTCCTTGTGCAGGGCCATCCACTGTAGAGGTGCATGGTCCGTGACAAGGGTGAACTCACGGCCCAACAGGTAGTACCTCAGCTGAGTGATCGCCCATTTAATCGCCAGAGCCTCCCTCTCCACCGCCGCATACCTGGTCTCCCGGTCCAACAGTTTCCGGCTCAGGAACATGACGGGTGTTCACACCATCGACACTTTGGCTCAGCACGGCTCCCAGGCCTGTGTCCGAAGCGTCCGTCTGGAGGATGAAAGGCAAAGAAAAGTTAGGTGCCATCAAAATAGGTGCGGACGTAAGGGCCTTCTTCAAGTCACCAAATGCAGTGTCTGTTTTGCAGTCCATACCACAATGTTGGGCCCTCTTCTTTGTTAAATCAGTCAAGGCGCGCTTTCTCCGAAAACGGGGTACAAACCGGCGGTAGTACCCGGCTAACCCGAGAAAGGCTTGGACCTGCCGCTTGGTTCGCGGACGGGGCCATTTCAGAATGGCATCAATTTTGGAGCACTGTGGCCTTACGGTACCCCGACCCACCAGGTAGCCTAAATATTTGGCCTCGCTTAATCCAAAGAAACATTTCTTGGGATTAATCCGGAGCCCGGCCTCACCAAGTGTCCGTAATACCGCTTGGACATGCTGTAGGTGTTCCTTCCATGTGCTGGAATAGATGACCACGTCATCTAGGTAGGCAGCACTGTATGAGTTATGAGGCCGAAGCACTTTGTCCACCAGGCGCTGAAAGGTTGCTGGAGCCCGTGTAACCCAAATGGAAGGACACGATACTGCCAGTGTCCGCTAGGGGTACTAAGCGCGTTTTTCCTTGGAGTCCGTTAAAGGAACCTGCCAGTACCCTTTGTCATGTCAAGTGTGGTCAGGTATTGAGCCTGTCCAAGCCTCTCGAGGAGGTCGTCCACGCGTGGCATTGGATAGGCATCAAATTGGGAGACTTGGTTAAGCCGACGGAAGTCATTGCAGAACCTCCAACTCCGTCAGGCTTACCGACGAGCACAATGGGGCTGGACCAGGGACTATAACTCTCCTCAATTACACCTAGTTCCAGCATGCGCTTGATCTCAAGCTCCACTTCAGCCTTTTTGCCTCGGGAAGGCGTGCGGGCGTTCTCGGACAACAACCCGGGCTCTGTCACAATGTTGTGCTCAATCAGAGAGGTCCTTCCGGGTGTTCACTGACTACCTCTCGAGCGGTCCGGATAACTGTTTCCAGCTCCTGCCGTTGCCTGGGTCTCAAGTCTGCGCCAAAGTTAAGGTCGTGTGTGTGGCGAAGAGTGGCGGGGCTGGCGGAGGAGGGATCGGGTCCCTGTCCTTCCACGGTTTCAGCAGGTTCACATGATATACCGCTCCTTTGGCCGGCGATTGGGTTGACTCACCAAATAGTCGACCAGTCCCTTCCTCTCCTTAACTTCGTAGGGGCCCTGCCAGTGGGCAAGCAACTTAGAGTGGGAGGTAGGCACTAGGACCATGACCCGATCTCCGGGTGGAACTCCCGAAGAGGCGTGCAGCGGTTGTAGTAGCGAACCTGTGCTGCTTGAGCCTCCTTCATGTGACTTTTAAGGAGAGGCCGAATCTTTCCAAATCTATCGCGTAACTGCGGTATACTCCAGTATGTTAGTGGTGGGAAGAGCCTCTTCTTCCCAGCCTTCTTTCAAAATATCCAATATGCCCGAGGTTGTCGCCCATACAGTAGTTCAAAGGGGAGAACCCGTGGAGGCTTGTGGGACTTCCGATAGGCAAAAAGGACGAGGGGGAGGAGCTGATCCCAGTTCCTTCCATCCTCGCTGACCACCTTACGTAGCATTTGCTTGAGAGTTTGATTAAACCTCTCTACTAATCCGTCGGTTTGAGGATGATACACGAGGTTTTAAATGCTTTATTTTCAGTAATCTGGCAGTCTCCTTGAACGTCTCCGAGGTGAAGGGGTCCCCTGGTCTGTCAAGACTTCTTTGGGGATCCCCACGCGAATACCCTAGTAATTCCCGTGCGATGGCTTTAGAGGTAGCTGGCGCAACGGAACAGCTTCGGGGTATCGTGTAGCATAATCCACGAGGACTAAAATGTACTTGTGTCCTCGGGCTGAGGGCTCTAGAGGTCCCACCAGGTCGACCCCGATTCTGTGGAAGGGAACGTCAATCAAGGGAATAGGAACAAGAGGAGCACGGTCCCTCCTAGGAATCTGTCGCAGTTGACACTCCGGGCAGGAAGCGCCAAAGCGGCGAACCTCCTCATTAATTCCTGGCCAGTAAAACCGGAGCTTGATCCGCTCCAGAGTTTTTTCGGTGCCCAGGTGGCCACCTAGGAGGTGGGCGTGTGCTAGCTCGCAGACCTGCCGCGGAAGGTGCGGCACTAGCAGCAGCCTCGTCTCCTGCCCGTCATGCATTGCTACACGGTAAAGGAGGTCATTATCTAACACAAAGTAGGGGCCCTGTGGCATCGACTGACTAGTGCGCTGGCCATTGACAAGGACCACTGCATTTTTTACAAACTTCAGGGAGTCGTCATTCCATTGCTCCCTTTGAAAGAAGCCGGCGTCTTTTAAATTGAAACCGCAACACGGAGAGAGGGTCAGCGCCGACCTCAATGGGCGTGGTTTTCTCCCGCCCGCCGGCGTTGGTGGATGGCGTGTCAGCCTGCGCCGGCCCGGGAGTTGCCACGTCAGCCAGGACGGCTGCTTCACCTCTCTCTGCCGGCTGATTACACGGCGTGGAGGCAGCTTGAGACGGTTCATCTCCGTCCATAACGAGGCCCAACTTAACCCGGGAGTGGTATGTGTCTCACCGCTTTTAATGTCAGACCAGTCCCCCCTAGTATCACCGGGTGTGGAGGATCAGGAAGGATTGCCACGGTTACTTTCTGGACTGATCCTCCGTAGCTAATGACACAAGCGGCGGTGCTGTACCAGCGGTTTCCCGTGGACACAGGTTATACTGGTCTTGAATTTTAGCCATTGTCGCGGTAGCACAAAGCGGCGGGCAACAATGGAAATGTTGCTGCCGGAATCGAGCAGAGCGGAAGTTTTAAACCGTTAACGATCACCACGTCTGTATGCGGGACCGTCCAGCGGGTTTGTCAGAGCACACCAAGCCCTCCTCCCCTCCACCTGCATTCCTCCTCGCCTCCAAGCGGTTTGCGTGCCAGCGCGCCGGACGCCGATGCAAGCTCCGGGTTATACAGGGAGGGGCTAGGTCTTGGGACATACCCGGCTGAGTTTGGCAGAAGGGCGGTTCTGCTCTCCCAGAGTGTGAGGCCGCCCTCTGTGTTTCCAGAAGCTCTATGAGCCAGACATGTTCTAAACTGCACGCCCCAGACCGGCTGGGTGAAGCCCTGGGGAAGTGCTTTCAGGAGCAGATAGCACGCTACCTGCTCAATGACCTGGTAGGGCTTGTTTTCCAAGGGCCGTAGCCACTGCCATACTTTTGCCCATAAGGACCAGGCTTGTTTACTGGTCGGCCTCTCAGGGTCCAACCTCCACTTGTTATTTTACTCACCTGCCAGTCTGGGGCACCCCAAGGTGGTAAAAGGGGCTGTGGTTTCACTGGGGGGCAGGCACTCTCCCCCAAGAGAGCATACTGAGTCCCTCTTGTCTCCCCCCTCCAGGGCAGCCCAATTCGGTGAGCCCCACCCGCACACTCCCTGGCCTCTCTAGATGGCCTAGTTCTGCGTGCTGGGAGCGGAGCCCGCACCGGGTCTCGCCGAACCACGGGGCACCCTCCCCGCCTGAATACTCGGCCCCGGTACGCTCCCACCTGGGTGTTTTGCAGGTCCTGTCCCCTTCTCTTCTGGGACTTCTCCATCCTGCCGACTACGCCACTGTCACAAAACGAGACAAAGACAGAAAAAGGTTTGGGGCAGCCACCCATGTAATTCGGTATCCTGGCTGCAACTTCGTTTTCCTTTAAATACCAGCACTGAAGTGCTTACAACAGAGTCCAAAACAAGACTGACACAGAAGGGAAAAGGGAAGGCTTTTAAAGGGGGAGACAGGAAGTGAGGTCATAAGGGTCGGGCATGTGTTCATCGTTCATTGGTTTAGTCCCGGATGTGACATCAGGGGGGCCGGAGCTGGCAAGGTCTGTCTCCATTGGCTCGGTCCCAGAAGTGACGTCCAGAGAGACAGGTGGAACCTCCCGGGTTAGGTCTACAGGGAAGTGAGAAAGAGAGTTAGTGCGCTCTGCCACATCCCGGCATGGCTCAGAACTGCCTTCACTCGAGCCCTTTAGCTGCCTCCCATGCGCGCGTGTGTGACAGAGTATTTAGCGACAGCGTCTCAATGAACTTGTGGATTTGCCTGCGAGTATTTAGCGACAGCGTGTCTATTAACTTGTGGATTTTTCTGCAAGTATATGGTGGCAGCGTCACAAAGTTGTTTCCGTCTAGCTGCATCAGAAAATGTACCACGACGTCAGACACTCCTCCTTTTTACTGTTTTCACACAGCTTGGATTGCTGCTGTCATAATCGGTTTGAGTTTCACGGTTTGTTTCAATTACTTTAGTATTTGCAGGACTTGTTGTGTTGAAGTGACATTGGGCATCTGTCAAGCGTTGTAAGCATACAACCGGCTTCATCGATAACTTCGCATCCAGCTTTTGAGAGTTGAAACATTCATAAACATCAAAGTGTCCACTACTCAAATCATCACCTGTGAATCTAAGATGTTTAAGAGCCATTGGCGGTTCTCCAAAGGTGTAAAATATTTGGCCATTTCGGAAGACTTGAAGGTGACAACCGAACAATTCAGTGGCTGCCATCAACTCACATGCAGAAGCATAGGTGAAGGTCTTAAGCATTTCACTTTTATAGTGCTCCTGTGTAGTATAATTATCTCCTGTACCGTGATCAGTCAACACCTTGAACCTGTCCCAGTCATTCAATACATAAGACACAATGTTCCTCCGGATATCAAGATTGAGCCTGATATGGCCGTGCAATATGCAACACAGAATGGAAAAGGCAGGCGGCATCTCTGGGCATGGATACCACTCAGTAAGTGACAGTTCTTTGATCGATGGTGATCACCTCGATAGACATCTCACTACCCAAACCGCTACTCGTGAATCTAAGATGTTTAACAGGCATTCCCGGTTTTAACTTGTGGATTTGCCTATGAATATTTAGCAGCAGTGTGTCTATAAACTTGTGGAATTGCCTGCGAGTATTTAGCGACAGCGTCTCTATGAAAATGTGGTTTTACCTGCGAGTATTTAGCGGCAGCATCTCTATTAAATTGTGGATTTTTCTGTGAGTATTTAGCGACAGCGTGTCTATTAACTTGTGGATTTTTCTGCGAGTATTTGGTGGCAGCGTCACAAAGTTGTTTCCGTCTAGCTGCATCAGAAAATGTACCACAACGTTTGACACGCCTCCTTTTTACTGTTTTCTCACAGCTTGGATTGCTACTGTCATAATCGCTTTGAGTTTTATGGTTTGTTTCAATTACTTTAGTATTTGCAGGACTTGTGTTGAAGTGACATTGGCATCTGTCAAGTGTTGTAAGCATACAACCGCCTTCATTGATAACTTTGCATCGTAATAAACGAACAATAAAACAGTGGAGAAGCCGTGGATTAAATAAAAAGGCTGCAGTTATCAGCACGGAGACGTGAATACCATGGCGAAGCAAAGAAGGGAATGAAGGGACCGGAGCGATGGACGGCCTTATATGGGCAGGCAGTCAATTACGTGAGAGGCGTGGGGATGGGGGACGCAATATAGGTAGGCAGCCAACTACATGGGAAACGTGATGATGGGGGACGCAATGCCGCCTCAAACGGCGACCGAGCTGCAGGCTATGGATATATAAATGTACTAAGTAGTATTCAGTTATGACCGTTATGTGTAAAATTTTGAAATGAAACCTGCTTAACTTTTCTAAGTAACCTGTAAGTAATGAGTCTGCCAAATTTCAGCCTTCTACATACACGGGAAGTTGAAGAATTAGTGATGAGTGAGTGAGTGAGTCAGTCAGTCAGTGAGGGCTTTGACTTTTAATGGTATAGATAAAATAAGTTTGTTTAGGAGGTGCATACTGAATCTTATTGGACCATGCAATGATAATAAAGGAATTTCATCTCAACTTAATAGAAGAGAACATGTATTTACTGATGACTTTGACTGGCTTGAAAGTCGATTCAGATTTCCAAGAGCTATCCTCTTGGAGATGTGTGCTGTTTGAATACTAGGATGTATACTTGATATCATCTTTATGATAAAATCCTTTAAAGTATGTATATTATATTTTACAGATAAACTGTTAACTTCAAGAATCTGTGTTTTTATCTTAGAACTGGTTTTATGTTTATTACATATCTTATATTGTGGCAATTGGTTACGTGGAGAAAGATAACGGAAAGACAGGTATTGGGGGTTGGTACATTTGACAGACACAGTATTGCTGCAATAAATTATTCCCTTAAGGGACACATGCATCCCAACAAGGAACAATACTTGGATTGGGGGGGCAGGAACAATCCTTGGACGGGAGCCAGCTCATCGCTACCATTGTGCCGCTGTGCCCCCACATGTTTAGTACATGTTTTAATGCAATTCATCATGAAAATGATATCAGGTATATATCTTAGTATGCCAAAATGTTCAGACAGCTGTAATATCATGAGTGTAATGTATTCTGTATGGCGATCACTGCCTGTGCACTCCCGTCTACGAAAGAGAAAGCCGGCTTAAGAAGCAAGTAGTGATTCACACACATAGAACACAGAACACAAAGCCTTTAATGTGCTACGTTAGTTACGATGGGATTTGAGAACCTCTGGTAAATTAAACTTCAGTTTTAAGATGAAGTTTATGACATTCTACTTTAATGAAAAATTAAACTACGAGATTAAAGTGGACATTTCAACCTTTTTTTTTCAATGTGTCCCTACTTTTTTTTTTTTTTTCTTTTCTCGGTGCCTTAATATGCTTCCATATGACACTCAGATCATGGGCTATGACTTGCCTTTTCACCTCGACTTGACATCTGACAAGTTAATTTTTATTTCAGGCACGTGTGACTTTCTGAACTTTTGTGTGTCACTCCATCAGTTTCCTTTTGTTGCTCATACCACTGCCTAAACCATCAAAAAGTATGTTCTTCCTTGCCTCCACTTCTCATTTGGTGAATTTTTTTTTTATATGTGCTTTTACCATTGTCTTATAACAAAACACAGAACAAAAGGGGCTATTTATATTTATTTACATATTGAAATATTCAAAAATATGGGGGGAGTCAGGGTGGGGCTGGAGGCACATACATGTGCATTACATTTTACATTCATTGGGATTTATAAAAGGGAAGTGCATTGAACTTGGCATATGCACAGTTTTATGCATCTGGGTTTTTTTTTTTGAGTATGGACATTTACAAAATTGTCTGTACACCAAGGTTTAGTGTGAATTCTATGCACTGCATTATACATGAGGCCCCTGGTCTTTTTTTGAAAACTATGAGGCCATTGAAGGTTTCAAGCACTTCAGCATTCTTATGAAATTGTTTCTGTTTGTTAAAATATTTTCTGCCCAGGTGATTGCCCCTCTCAGCTTTAATGACTGGCATCTATCTTACATTTTAGATATCCCTGTAGAATTTTAAACTAACAAAAGATGACACCATATCCACTGGACAAAGGGTTCAGATCACCAGACTGAAGAGGCTGGCCCAGTATCTTAGAAGGTGTGCAGTCGATGATGAGTTCTTGAGATGACTCAGGAAGTACTGCACATGTCATTTTATTTTGACTGGTCTTTTTTTAAGATGCATTTGCATATAATGTGAAAAGCACCTACTGCAATAGCCATGTGTTTTTACCAGCTTGTCTCCCTGTAATTGTTGATTTTGTTGAAGTTTGGCATGTTAAATAATAGTGTGATTTGAAACAGATGATTGTAATCATGATTTGGTCCAAAAGCAGTATCCACAAAGGACTAAGTCTTTGTTTAGCAAAGATGTGCAGAGCATTTCCAGCTTGTCAACAAATGTGTGAGAAAATAATTGCAATACTTAAAAGCAATGTTCTTCAAATAAAGATCGGAAGGCATTTGCATATTTCTCCCTCTACAGTGCATAATATCATTAAGAGATTCAAGGAATCTGGAGGAATTTCAGTGCTTAAAGGGCAAGGGTGCAAGCCTAAGCTAAACACCCATGATCTCCAATCCCTTAGAAGGGACTGTATCAAGAACAGACACTCGTCAAAAGCTGATCTAACAACAAGGGCAAGGGATTACTTTGCAAACCACAATAGCACCACAATACAGAGTTACATTCACAAATGCCACTTAAAACTTTACTGTGCAGAAAAGAAGCCTTGTGTTAACCATGACCAAAAGCAACGTTGACTTCTCTGGACACTGAAGGTACTTTATCTGGGATGGACCATCACACAGTGGAAATATGTATTGTGATCAGACAAATCAGTATCACAGATCGTTTTTGAAACAAATGGATGTTGTGTGCTCCAGGGCAAAGATGAAAAAGACAATCCGGACTTATCAGCAACAAGTCCAAAAGCCTTGGTCTGTCATGGTATGGCGTTGTTTCGGTGCCCTTGGCAAAGGTAATTTATATGTCTGTGATGGCAGCAATAATGCAGAAAAGTACATTAAGATTTTAATGGGTCATAAGTTGCCTTCAAGATGACATCTCTTCCAAGGACATGCATTTCTCAACAAGACAATGCAAAACCACATTCTACACACATTACAAAGGCATGGCTGTGGAAGAAGAGGGTATGGGTACTGGACTAGCTCAACCTGACCTGTCGCCAATAGAGAATTGTGGAAAAAATATGAAACGATAAGTGCAACAACAATGCCCCTGTTGCACACCTTAAGATGTGTTTGCAGGAAGAATGGGAAAAAATAACACATGAAACACTTCATTGCTTGGTATCTTCAGTGCCAAAATGTCTTTTAAGTGCCGTGAGAAGGAATGGCGACATAACCAAGTGGTGAATGTTTTGCCATCTCAATGTTTTCTGGAATGTGTTGCAGGCCTGACATGCAGGAATGGGTGTATGATAACAAATGAGAAGTTGACCTGACAAAACATGAAATATCTTGGGTTTCTACTTCCTGAAATTAATTAAAAGTCAAAGTAAATTTAAGAAAGTTTTTTTTTTTTTTGCATTGTCCATGCTGTCCCAACTTTTTCTCTTTTTGACTTGTATATATTTTAATCTTCTTTAAGAGGAACTGTTGCACCTCATAGTCTGAGACCAAGTAAATGTTGGGCAACATTTTGTTGTATATTTGAACCCTCATCAAAAGTGGTTTGCGGTATTGTTTGAAGTGTGTTATTAGATTTTTCTCTGTGCTATGTTGCCCTCACGTCTTTTTTAGAGCGCACTGATTACTGTTTATCTGCTATTTGTTATTTAGATAGATAGATAGATACTTTATTAATCCCAAGGGGAAATTCACATAATCCGGCAGCAGTATACTGATACAAAAAACAATATTAAAGAGTAATAAAAATGCATGTAAAAACAGACAATAACTTTGAATAATGTTAGCATTTACTCCCCCGGGTGGAATTGATGAGTCGCATAGTGTGGGGGAGGAACGATCTCCTCAGTCTGTCAGTGGAGAGTGACAAAAGTCTGTCACTGAAGCTACTCCTCTGTCTGGAGATGACACTGTTTAGTGGATGCAGTGGATTCTTCATGGTTGACAGGAGTTTGCTTAGCGCCCATCGCTCTGCTACAGATGTTAAAATGTCCAACTTTATTCCTACAATAGAGCCTGCCTTCTTAACAAGTTTGTCCAGGCGTGAGGCGTCTTTCTTCTAATATTTGTGTATTTATTGTTACACTTTTTTTTTTTTTGGTAAACCACTCAACATTTTCAATTACTCATTTAGCCTGTGCTTCTCATGGGGTGTCTGGAACAAAGTATTCAAGTATTCTAACAACCCTGGTTGATCAGACCTCTCAGGTAATGCTCAATCTTGTTCTAGTTATTGACTACACTTCTTATTAGGAGTTAAACTGTTTGCTTTTTTAAGCAATTATTATGTCTGAGTTTGTTTTCTTGAGATGATTATTTAAAGCACCAAATTATTTGATTGATCAACACCTGTATGGGGAGAGAGTTTGATTTTTAGGAGGTCCCCCTTCCTCAAATAAACTAGGAGTGTTGTAGTCTTTTTGCCATCTTGATGCCCTAGTGCCCCTCTCCAGGCTACATTACAACCAAACCCACATTGGTATTATCTGTAGATTATTATTTTAAAGAACCAACATGCTCACCCTGCAGCTAAAGAATGTTTGAACTAATAAATGACACAGTAAAGACGCAGCTCCCCTAAATGAGAGGGAAGCTGCAGATGATCTGCTGCCCCATGATCAGCATTGCCAAGGACAATGCCACAGTTTTTATGCTTCACACAGTTGCTGATTGTGCTCCAAATAGCAATGGCACAGAAGAACTACAGCTTGCCCCTTGCTCAGAGTCATTTAGTGGCAAAACAAACGATAAACACTAATATGGACTTATAGTTTATCTCTACCAAAAGAGCCAATTTTGCGTCTGTGTATCTTGAGATTGAAATTAAAGTCTTTAAGATCAGTGCTTTGTTTACTATTCATTTCCTTTCCAAGCTCATAGTTAATGGATTGTTGTAATGAATTACTGGGTTTTTCCTAATATTGCAAATGTCTGGGATAAATAACAAGATCCGGGCTTTTAAAGACCTGTTGGACACAGCCATTGGCAGTGTGTCTGTCTGCAGAGAGAATGTTGACCTTGTCGAGAGGTTTACTTACCTCGGCAGTGACATTCATGTCTCTGGTGACTCTTCCTTGGAAGTCAGTAGACAGTTCAGGAGAGCTTGAGGGGGTCATGAGGTCATTGGAAAGGGGATTGGCATTCCTGATATCTTTGCAAAATGATGAAAGTCCAAGTCTTTAGAGTCCTGGTGCTTCCTCTTTTGCTATATGGTTGTGAGACATGGACGCTATCCAGTGACCTGAGATGAAAACTGTACTCCTTTGGTACTGTGTCTCTTTGGAGAATGGAGTCCAGAATGAGGCACATTACCTACACTGTGAGGAAGCATCAGCTACAGCATTACGGCCATGTGGTGCGATTCCCAGTGGGTGATTTGGCTCACAGGATCGTTATTGTTGGGGGACGCCCACGTAACACCTGGCTGCGGCAGACAGAGAGAAATGTACTGGGGGTCTAGATGGGGAGTTGCCAACCGGGATCCTGAGCTATTTCATTGTGTGGTGGGTGCAGCAATGTGCTGTACTAGTGCATGCTCCCCAACCTGACCTGACCTGATTGGTCATTTTATATTTATAGTTTTATTTCTTTTAGTGATTTCACTTCATTCTTAATATGAGTGCTATGGTATTGTTACTGCAATTGAGAAAGACAGAATTGAATTTACTGCAGTAAATACTTGTTGGGGTGGCTATTAGGATTTTTATTTTTTTGAGATCCCTTTAGTTATTAAAAAAAATCTCTTATTTTTAAATACAAAATCCTACTAATTCAATATATCTCTGCCACACAGCAAAGGTCCAAACCTGCTTCCCATCCTGATCTAAAGCAGCTAATAGTTTTACCTTGAGGCTTTAACTCTCTATGTAGTTTTTCCTTTAAAATGTAGTGTTTAAGAAATATGAACAACAGCAACTAATAACAACTAACAACAGAACGGCAATTGATGCCATTTTGATATCAGTTTAAATTTGGAGCTACCACAAGCCTATTTGGGCTATGTTTTAACTGCATGATATTGTAAAGTGTTGAAAAAACAAAAGTGTGGATTTAATTTAGTCTACTAATTATTGTAATTGCATGCTGTATTATTTTAATCTGACTTATTGTTACAAAAATATTTAATAAACAAAAATATGATAGCTAACTCTTGGATGAAGTAACTAAAATATGTAAAACTTTCAAATCTGTCACCTTAGTACCTTTTTTTTCTGTGGTTTATGGTTGCAGCATTATGGAGACAGAAGGTCAAAAATTGTTTTTTCTTTTTTCTCAAAAAAAGACTTGCGTATGATCCTCAGCAATTTCCAGAAAGTCATTATTCCCAATATTGTTTCAATTATATATCTCTTTGGTTGTTTTGTATATTAATTATCGTATGTGGTCATCTGAAGGAACGATGGGTCAATAAACAAGACAAGTGTTGGGACGCCAACTTGGCCCTCCTTGCTTACTACTCAAGTGAACAAAAAAATAGCATGCAATGGTGCCATAACAAAGAAATGAGTCGCCCACTGGCATCCTAAACAACAGAAATGCTGCCTTGAATGGTTTCTTTGGATCACTTAGATCGAGGTATGAACGAGCTCCGTCTCTTCACTCTTCCAGTCAATAAGTAGCGCCTCCTTCTGGGAGGCTGGGCTTTCATTGTCCTGGGACCAGAATTGGCCGGGTCATTTGTCCTCACTAGGAAATTTCTAAGTGTTAGAAAGGCAAAGGAAGACAACATAGTGGCAGTGCAGCCTCTCAGCTTGCCTCCCTTCAGGGAGCCTGGATGGCGACCCTCTAACACACAAGCATGGCAGTGTTTTCTGTTATTTCATTGTGGTCACATCACCACCATTTTAGATCACATCTTGATTGAGGGCACTACCATTTCTTGTTTGTTTTTCAAGCCTCCGGCTGAATCTTGGCATGTTGTCACAACATGTTTATTTAAGTAGGTGGTGCGTGTTGAAGGACGCCCCAAATTAGGGATTTTCTTTAAAAGTACAAACTGTGTGTATCAGTTTCTTTAGAAAAAGTCGTGTGTGTGTGTTTTTTAACTAATTGCCTGATTTTTTAACTATGATTTTAAGTAACATTTTCTTTTTTCAGGTTGTGCCATTCGATTTTCTTTCTTCCTTTCGTGTATTGACCTCTTGCTTGTATCATTTACAATCTTTTCTGCCTGTCCCATTTGTTAAATTCACCTCCTGTTTTCATGTTTCCATCCCTGTCCTCTGCCTTTATTCTCTCAATCTAAAAACACCGGGGGGTATCTTAACTGCACTGTAATGTTAGGCAGCTGGGCATCCCAGGTGGATGAGTAAGTGTGCCTTGTGTTGAGGTGGCACCCCATCCAGAGTTGCTTCAGGCTTCGAGCCCAGCACTGCTGAAATGTGGGGCCCTAACTGAATTATGCCAGTGGTTAGACACACAGGATACTCCATTTTAGTCTCAGAACCTGGAAATTTAATGTGGAACTTTTCTAGTCCTTGATGCCTTGCTAGCACCATTATGTGTTGTTCATATTGTGTATTTTATATTATTTCTATAATCGTAACAGATACTAATCCCAAACACATTCTAATCTGTTTAACAGCTCAAATGTAAAACTTTTGCTTTGTTTTTTTGGCTGAAAACCCCACGCTCCAGGTTGTACTCCAGGTGGTTGGGTGGTGAAGTACATGTGTCACTTGTTTAATCCTCTCTTTCTTGTCAAGCCAAGTCAAGAATGTTGACTCATCGGTGATCATGTGCAGCGCCTGTTTAAGCTCAAGGCTGTGCAGGTAAGGTGCGTTTCAGCTCAGCTTGGCCTGCAGACATCAAGTGTGCTGATGGGCAGCAGTTCAGACATGTCAACTCATTTGTTTTCCTTCGAAAATTCAAACTGCCGACAGCAAACACATTCTGTGGGATCACAGTCGCTGTCTCTTTATGACTTAACAGTCACACCTATTTTGATTCCTTTATAATATTCAATTTTTTATGAGACTCAATCAGAAAAAAAGGAATGATTTAGAAATATTTTTGTGAATTTGTGTTCTCTAAACTACTTATTATTTTCTACTCTTGCTCAATCCAGTTTAAGGCCGATAGAGAACTATTGTCTGTCTCACCAGAACCAATTGCAAGGCAGGAATCAATTCTGGAATTGGACACTCTCACACCAGGTCAGTTTACAGCCATGATCTGGGGATACAGGAGTTAATCCATAAAACATGGAGTGAACGTCTTGTTTGTCCATTTCCTATACTTGCACAATAGAGTCCTAAGGTCATCCGGCAGCACCAGTGTTTCCTGGTTGCTGGCATCAATCACAAGGCAGAGGCCAACACTGCACAGAGCATACACTTAATTGTCAGTTGACTAAACTCGTGCATGACTTACATGGAGTCGCACTACTTTATATTTGTTGCAAGTGCCCTTTTTCATATATGCCCCTGTTAAAATCCTCCTCTTCTGTACTCCACACTAGTGGTAAAAGTCCTGGTAGCAGTTCATATCCAGAATGCTTATTGGTCTGGCAAAACAACTTTGAACCAGGATGAGGAATCAGTGTCCCTCTGTGAACACAGAAACAAGTACTGGGAGGTGGCCAATCCTGCTCAACGTGCCACCCACCTCCTTCAGTGTCACTAAAAAATGTTCATTCCTATAAAGCAGGAGTTTAACATGTTAATGGATGTACAACGTTGAATCACACTTGATTTAATTTGGTCTTTTTAGCACTGATCAGCAGACAATGACTCTTCAGTATCAAAGTTAAAACAGGTATGCAGGTGATCCACAGCATATTATTAAAATCAGTAATACTGTATTTATGGCTTATGTTCACATCACAGTGGATGAGTGCAATGCTTTTTTTTTAAAAAATTACATTTCAGGGAACTGTCCTGTCCTCCTTCCTGTTTACCTTCCATCACAATACCAATGCTTGCCACCTAGAGACATTTTCAAATGACTCCTCCATCTTAGACTGTATTAATAATAGAGATGAGTCAGAGTGCAGAAAGCTTGTGGAGGACTTTGTCTTGTGATGCAGAGAGAGCTCAACTTCAGCAAGACTAAATGATGGTGGACTTCCAGCATCCTGAAGAACTTCTCAGACCAGTCACCCTCCAGGAAGAGGACATGAAAGCGGTACAAAGCTCTAAGTACCTGGAGGTTCACATAAATAACAAACTGAAGAGGTCTGACAACACTGTGGTGCTGTATAAGAAGGGCCAGAGAAGACTGCACTTCCTAAGGTGACTCAGTTCTTTGATGTATGCAGCAAGCTGCTGGAAATGGTCTACCAGTCCATAATAGTCTGTGTGGTGTCCTGGAGAAATAACTTGAGCTCAAAACAAGCACAATGCCTGAAGAAAAAATATCAGAAAAGTCTGCTACACTACAGGGTGAACCCTGGACACACTGGAAGCTGTTGTGGAAATTAAGGTGGTGGCAAAACTGGTACCATCATGAAAAGTTCCCTTCAGTTTCCACCACAGTGTACTAAGAAGTGCCTTTGGGGGTCTTTTCTGCCCACTGCTAGCAGGCAATTCATTTCTCCCCTGACTTACTCTAAGTTCATTTCGAGTTATTATCACAATATACATTGATTTTTATTATTATTATTTACTTATTGATTGATTGGCTGTATTATTTGTGCTGTAAGTCAGTATCCTTGTTTTTTTATGTTTCTGCAGCTGAATGCATGTGAATTTCCCCATAGGACTAATAAACTTTATCTAATTTAATGCTGCATATTTTCAGCTCAAAGACACACCAGACTGTATCACTGTGCACATTACTGCATGTTCCTGGCAAGAAAACTCACTACAAGGGAAGCCAATCACTTGCCATTGCTTCTTGATTTCTGCTGTGAGACAAATACATGAAGGGGACACTTTCTAGCCACTGACAGGACAAGCACTGACTCACCAAGACATCATCATATGCTATCAGTAACATCTCCTCCCTTTTGATATGTAGGCCTGAAGACCACCACCTGGAAGATGGCTGGCGTCATTTCCTTCTCAGTTCCAAAAGCCTGCATTTATTGAGTGAACCTACAAACTACAAGTGATGGAGCAGTTTTGCAGAGGTGATGATAATGTATTCATTTTTTAGTTAATGGCACGGGCCATCATTTCATTTCCTTTGTTTTGATACCCTCATTAAATAGGGTTATACTGTTTAGGTATCCCAATCCTTTAACGTGTTCTGTTTCTTCATTACACTGACCGTGATACCAAGTATATGCATCCTCCAGGTACAGTGGGATGATATAGAGAGTATCATTTCTATCTCTTTAAGATCACAGTTGTCAAGATTGCCATCATAATTTTCAAAGAAGGCATCAGACTACCAGTAGTCTTGCAGAGCCAGGTGAATAATTATACAGTACATATGAAGACAACCACAAATGAATTTTGCTTAAAACGGGTGGGAACAATAAGACGACTCACAGAGTGTCACATTTCTAAACCAACCCGATTCCTCTTGAAAGTGATGTTTAAAGTAGGATTTGATGATTTAAAATGCAAAGAGCAGCAATGCTCTTGTTAACCTTCTTCGACAGTCAGCGTGGTTTTTGTATTGCATGAGGGGACTGAATGCAGAGTGGACATGTTCTTACGGTATTCATGTGGCTAACCATGTGGACTACATTTCATAATCTGTTTATTTTTCTAAAAAACAGTAAGTTACATGTTAAATAACATTAATAACACGCCATGAGGTAGGCTGCATCCATTCCCTATGACTTCTGATATGCCTAAGTGTCACTTGAACACCACATTACACAGGTCTTGAAATCATCTAAGCAACAGGGGTTTGCAGCTATTTTGTCTCCATTATGATATATTCATTTAAGGAAAAAGCGATCCATTGTGACAGTTTGGGTCGGCTCCACACTTTAACTAGTTGCATCCCTGCAGCCTCTTGAACCCGCTACCACCGATAACGTACCCAAGGGCTGAGCAAGTGGATGAGGACCCTCACACAAAGCAAGGGGTAGGCAGAATAAAGGAGCAAAACTACTTTCATTAAAAACCATTAAATACAAATATTGTCGAAAAGTGCAGTGCAAATCTTCAATCTATACTAATAAAAGGCAAAGCCCTCACTGACTGACTGACTCACTCACTCATCACTAATTCTCCAACTTCCCATGTAGGTAGAAGGCTGACCCCATCTTCACGAAATTTGGTAGGTGGCTTCCCTGCGCTAACCAAAACCGATGTACTGTACGTACTTATTTCGGTGGTATGATGCCACTATTGGCTGCCATATTGAACTTTCCAACGTCACTAATTCTCCAACTTCCCGTGTAGGTAGAAGGCTGAAATTTGGCAGGCTCATTCCTTACAGCTTACTTACAAAAGTTAAGCTGGTTTCATTTCGAAATTCTAGCGTAACGGTCATAATGGTCAACAACGTCCGCCATGTTGAACTTTCTTATTTATGGCCCCATCTTCACAAAATTTGGTAGGCGGCTTCCCTGCGCTAACCGAAACCAATGTACGTACTTATTTCGGTGGTATGACGCCACTGTCAGAACTTTCCAACGTCACTAATTCTCCAACTTCCTGTGTAGGTAGAAGGCTGAAATTTGGCAGGCTCATTCCTTATGGCTTACTTACAAAAGTTAAGCAGGTTTCATTTCGAAATTCTACGTGTAACGGTCGACAACGTCCGCCACATTGAACTTTTTTATTTATGGCCCCATCTTCACGAAATTTGGTAGGCGGCTTCCTTGCGCTAACCGAAACCAATGTACGTACTTATTTCAGTGGTATGATGCCATTGTCGTCCGCCATATTGAACTTTTCAACGGTCTTTGTTACTTATGGGCCCATCTTCAAGAAATTTGGTACGTGGGTTCCCAACGCTAACTGAATCCTACTTACGTACATATATACCTCCATAACCTGCAGCTCGGTCACCGTGTGAGCCGGCATTGGGTCCCCCATCCCAACGCCTCCCACGTTGTTGGCTGCCTGCCTATATAAGGCCGTCCGTCGCTCCGGTCTCTACATTCCCTTCCTTGCTTCGCCACGGGATTCACGTCTCCCTACTGATAACTACAGCCTTTTTATTTAATCCACGGCTTCTCCGCTGTTTTATTGTTCGTTTATTACGATTATAGTTATTGTTTAGGTATTTTAGACTTACTTTACATTGTTCAGGTACCCATTTCCTTTATCATTCCAACCGTACCCCCATTAACATGTCTATCGAGGTGATCACCATCGATCAAAAAACTGTCACTTATCGAGTGGTTTCCATGCCCGGAGATGGCACCTACCTTTTCCATTCTCTTTTGTTACATATTGCACGGCCATATCAGGCTCATTCTTGATTTCCGGAGGAACATTGTGTCTTATGTATTGAATGACTGGGACAGGTTCAAGGTGTGGACTGATGACGGTACAGGAGATGATTATTCTACACAGGAGCACTATAAGAGTGAAATGATTAAGCTCTTCACCTATGATTCTGCATGTGAGTTGATGGCTGCTGCTGAATTGTTCGGTTGTCGCTTTCAAGTGTACCGAATTGGCCAAATATTTTACACCTTTGGACAACCTCCAATGCCTCTTAAACATCTTAGACTCATAAGTGATGATTTGAGTAATGGACACTTTAATGTTTATGGATGTTTAAACTCTCAAAAGCTGGATATGAAGTTATCGATGAAACCGTTTGTATGCTTACAACGCTTGACAGTTGCCGAATGTCACTTCAACACAATTCCTACAAATACTGTCGTAATTGAAACAAACCATGAAACTCAAACCGATTATGACAGCAGCAATCCAAGCTATGAGATTTGAAACAAGATTACTGTTCACATGGCCAACTGTACGTTGCATGCTCAAGAGTAAGCTCAGCGCACAGCTTGGTCATATTACAACCGGAGGGCCGAACTCACAATGTGGTATACAAAGAGATATTTAAATAATTATTGGCATATTTTCCCTCAGTTTAAAAAGGTTTAATTTTCTTCTTAATAAAAATTTTAAGGCCGTACTTCGCCGCTGCTAAGCGCGGGTATTTTGCTAGTAAATAAATAATCTATAAAAAGAAGTGAATTGTGGAGGTTAAAAATCACAGAAATTATCCATTTAAACAAGATTAAAATCATGCAGGAGTTTTCTCTTTAAAATCACAGTCCCCAGTGCTTCCTTTAAAATGGACGTCTCTCCGGCTTATCCCTTTTAGATCTCTCAGCACAGAGAGACGTCAACCAACAGGTGCGGACACACTTCAGTCCTGCTTGTGTCCCTGCCGCTCATCCTATGGTAATCCATGGGACGACACCGGGCCTCAACCTCTTTCACTTGTGCTGCTTTCCCAGACTTACACGGAGAGTCCTCCTGTGTATTGTGGTTGCTCCTGCTCCCTCCCTGGCTTGAGTAGGAGCAACCTTCAGCCCCCTCTTGAGTACTAGCAACATGCTCCTTTCCTGGGGACTCCGTTCCTTTCCCTCACGCTCCTGCCCTTCTCTCTCCTTGTCATTAGCCTCCATTATTTTTCCTTTTGTTTCTCCTTTCTTTTTTCCTTTCTTCTCTTTTCTCCTCTTCCCTTTTTCTGTGCCAGCATTCTGTCAATTTGTGCTGCCTTGCTGAAATAAGTTACACATGCAATTATTTACATGTTTAAAAGTGAAAACGTCAAAATGAACATAATATGTTTATGGTGTTAGTCAACATCAGCCGAATTTTTTTTTTTCTAATGTTGCATATACCAATCATGTTCGGCTTATTATCACAACAATGCTGGACAAAATACAAAGATTACAATGGGAAAAGCATTGGATTGAAGCATTTGACACGTTTTCTCCTAATTGCTTAAACAACAAATAATTTTAGTTGGGTCTGCTTTAATTAATTGTATTTAATTTAGTTAAGAAACTTATTTATTGACTGTTGTTTTAGAATAAATGTATACTGTGTGTGCCCAGAAGCACATTTCGATAGGATGCATAGTTCAACCAAATTGCTATTCCTTATATGCCTCCGTGGGCACAACGTCTCAGTTGCACTCTGAAGGAAGCTGATAAAGCAACTGAGATAGAATGCACCCTCATGTGCAGGTGCATCTCACCCAAATTACTCCACCAACCCATTGCAGCTGCCATAGAGAGTGTACATCTTTTTCTGAGCCACGGAGCCGATATACCACATCCATTAAAGCCAACATTAACACCTGGGCGTATTCCATAAAAATCACCTTGTGAGTATGTCTCGCCTAAGGACTTATGTTGGCCACTTTGTGTTTCATTTCCACTACAGAGGATTCACTCAAGTTGTGCTTTGTGACAGAGGCAGCTAAACACCATCCATCTATTAGCCTGCTCTGCACCACTGGGGCTAAAGGTGAAGCTAAATGGACTGTTGTGGATTGAGAGTTTGGGTAACTGACAACCGATGGTAAAACAAAATCAAGCTGAGGGGGACTGAGGACTTCTGAGTTTATTAAATGTTGCTGAGTTCTCATTTAAATTAATGGGATATGTTCATTACAAGATGGAACATTAGAAGTCAAACTATCCATTGAAAATGCTAAGAATTATTAATTTATAACAGCTGAAGACTAAGTGGTGGCTCTGTGGCTGAAGGACCTGGGCTGGTAACTCAAAGGTTGCTGGTTTGAATCCTGGCAATGACAGAAAGACAGCTACTCCATTGGGACCTTGAGCAAGGCCCTTAACCTGTAATTGCTCCAAGGGGCACTGTACAAATAGCTGATCATTAAACTCCGAGTAAGCTCAGGGTATGTGAAAAATAATTCTGTATACAAGAAATTGTAAATGGCAAATAAAGTTTATTATTATATTGTGCTATTCATAACCATCTTTTTCTTTTTTTTTACTTGCTTTGAGCAGTGTCAGGATTTTTTGCTATATTTATTATTGTTGCATTCTTTGTTACATTATTGTGGAAATGAATCTGAAATGTGCCTTACATAATAGCAAAACAGTACATGCTACTGTCAATTTAAAACAACAAGAATAAATAATGTAACCATATTTGAACTATTCCGCCATTCATCCTAATGGCTCTTTTTTGTCAACAAGAAGCAAAAGAAAAAGATACAGTAAGAAAAAACAGGCTATAATAAATCTGTTAACTTGGAAAGAGTGAACTCCTAAGTAATCAAACCTTAAACAGCATAGAGATGTCCCAGTTCAAGGGTCAGCCGTGGTGTACGCCTTTCCTTAGAAGCTGATTGATTTGGGAATCATGGACCATGAAAAGTTTTAACAGCTGAAGCACAAATAATTGTTAGAAAGAATGACCGCTGTTATTTCTAATACACAGTAGGTCATGACAATATATACAGTATATATAAGTATATTAATAATGACTAATATAATCAATATTTAGTGGATTGAATTGCAAACTCTCAATATTTAATTCCATTAGAACCTTTTCTTACTGTCCATATTGTTATTTCATGTTATTATAAAGAGAAAATCTGCCAGTAAAATAGATACACATGTTATCAAGTGTGGTCGGGAGAGCTCCATTATGATGTCTGCCGGTACATTCAGAGCTTAAAATGTCAGTTTGTTTTCAACAACCCTTTGGGATCTTCCACAATTGGCCATCTCTTGGAAACCGGAAAGTTTGTTAGGGTTTCATATCATCAGTAAAAAACAAGAAAAAAGTTAAATGACTTAATAATTGTAGATATGGAAAAAACTATTTGAGACACAATTAGTTAAGCACTGCAAAGTCAACTCACCACAACAAATGTCTGACCATTCTGCCAATGACTTGCCTCATGCGCATTTCTGCCTAGGGTTCTGTTCCAGAAAGAGAGATTAAATAATCCTGGATCCTGAATGAATCCCAGTTTGCTTTACTGTGGTTTTGCTACAACAGATTATCCGGTGCCAGAACATCAGATTTCAATCCACTCAAGTGATCCCGGATTGGTTGATTCTGATTATTATGTGTTCACGGCAAAATTTACAAGCTCTTATGAGTAGTGCACTGAACAGCCAATCAAGCACGGACTACAAGTCTGAGAAACAGAGGGAACAATCTTCATGCCAGCACAGCAAGAGCTACAGTTGGCAGTGTGCGAAGATTATGGGCACATCCAACAAAACAGGAGAAACACAGCAGCACCAGCCAAGAAAAGGGAGATGATGTGGACGTATATCACTGACAGAGTGAATGCATAAAAAAGTTAAATCAGTGCTCTCCATGTAAGCTTTGTGTGATAAATTGCTATATTGTGCATAATGTACACCTGCCGATATTACTTCACTTGATACATCATACGTATGCCCTTAAGTAAGCATATTAAAAGGTCTCAGACCTGTGACATTAAGTGTTCAGCATACATGCAGTTGTCTTAGTCGTGACTATGGGAGATGTCTAACGTTATCCTGCCTGCACTGTATTGTCCGGTATTTATATACTAAAAGAATGCAAAGGTTATCACTTTCATGCACAAATCTGCAAATGAAGACTCACAGTGCCCACCCTTTGAATGTTAACTTACCCTTTTCAAACCTGAGGCTCCAGATGTTTTGTCTCAACATTCAAAAGCAATTTTGCACGCAGTATCTCATATTAACTTAAAAATTGAAAAGAGCACACACATTGATATTTGTACTAAGTATATGATTTACATGCTTGGGCTTCATTCATAAAAAATCATCAGCCAAATGATCTACAGTACAATACAGAGGTAATATTGTTGTCTTACTCCATTACCGACCCCCGAATTGAAAATGCATTAATAAACATATTAGTTATTGGCACAATCTGAAGAGGAGAGTCTCATAGGCGTTTCTTTAAAAGGTGAGGGAATCCACAGAAGGGTTGAAATTGGGCAGTTCATACCACCAGCAAGTGTATTACAAGTTATTATTGCTCAGAAATGTCGTAGTTGTTTACTTTAGATTACCCCACCTGCGATTCCGTGGAAATCCTCTTTTATGCTGATTACTTATTTTAATCTGTGTGGGTGAGCAGAGATCTCTTCTAAGATAGGCGCTCTGTTGTGATTGCTTTGATGATATGTGTGGCATCTCCAATGTTGTGAAGAAAACTGCCCTTTAAAAAAAAAAACAACACAAGTACAGGAAACGGCTGTGATTGGTATTGATGTCAGCACCAGCATCGGATGTAAAATGTAACTGTCAAGCAAACTCTTCTCTGGGCATTCCCGATTATCTGATTACATTGCTAGTGGCAGAATTTGGTGAAGAAGTTGTGTTTCTATGTCAATTCTTTGCTCAGGAAGGTGCTCAACATTTCGTTGGCTTTTTCTGCTTCTTGAAGAGTGCAGCTGGAATCAATATTTGTGACAGGACATTTATAAACTTCAATCTTATGAATGGATGTTCTGTTCCTTAATTATTGCAGGTTCAAATTGTTAATCCTTCACTTTAAATGTAAAAATTTTTGTAGGTTATTTTAAGGGTATTGGTTACCCCACTAATTAAGCTGGATTTTGTTTCTTTCTGGAACAGTCAATGCCTGAGCTTGTTCCATAAAACTGGCTTAACTAATTATACACATCTTTGTACTCATAGATCATGTAATTCTGGCGCAATCACACAAATTTGCCTAAATCCAGGTTTTCTGGAACAGAATCAGCTCGATTTCAATGAATCCCAAATTACTTTAACCAAACTTCACACTAATGAACAAATGACAAGCATAGAAAGGCCTGGCATCAGCATGCTGGAAGGTTTTCTGTGACTGGATAAAGCAGTTTTCTGGCCATCAAGAATTTCAAAGATTTTTTATTTTGGATAAGTGAAACTAGGTGAAATGTGCTGAATGACAAATGGCCACAATTACTGCAAGTTATAGTAGTGGTAACTAGTGTTGCTGAAATCAGACATATAATATATACAGTATGAGGCTGCAAAGATCAGAGGTGCTCACACTAACCTGGTCTGACAGAGAGTAAGATTCAGTTTACCATGAACTGTCTACATTCAAACGTCTCCTAAAAAACCCTATTAGACATATAAATGTGTGTTGTGTGCGCAGAGAGGTACTGAACTACTAAATGGAGAACTGAAATTCAGAGTCAAGTCTTTTATTTGGTTTATTCTGCACTCTCCCTGCACTCTGACATTTTAGTTTAGCACACATACTGGTTAAATTAGGGACGGGCATTTTGAAGAAGTCCCCTAGGTGTAGGCTTTGCACAGTTTAGTACAGTTTATTTAAGTGTGACATTCATAATTTAATCAGTAAGTTTACAATCAAAATGGGAAATACCAAGGATTTGATTTGAATAATGCCATTAGCATTTAACTAAGCAATTCACAAATTTAGAACCGCAACATGTTTAAGCGTCGGTCAAATATAGATCGCCCCACAGCCTCTCTCGATTTCTTGGTAGCGGACGCTTTTCCTTTTTGTGCTATTATTTCGCTGGCGCCCTGCCTGGGGTTTGTTTCCTGCCTTGTACTATGTGTTGGCTGGGATTGGCTCCAGCAGACCCCCGTGACCATGTAGTTAGGATATAGCGGACTGGATAATGGATGGATGGATTTCGTTTTATATTATTACATGTTTGGTTGCTAAAAAATACCGTCACTGGCTCTGTTATATGGTCTTTTGTTCAATAACTGAATAAAGTTCGGAATTTTCGCAGGCTATCCCATAATGAACAACGTATCTCGGGAGCTTCTCGCTTCATGCCATAGAATGTCCTCTGTCACTCCGCTCTGTCTCTTTCCAGTCCCACACGAGCACGATAGCCGGCTTTACGCATTCAAGTAGGAGTAATTCAGTCTCAGTCTCAGTCTCATAAGCGTGTCTTTGTATTCTCCGTATCGGTGAATCTACGTACCGCCGTATCGCGGCTGCTGATCTTTGCTAAACAAAGAGCCCGGCCAGTTCACTGTCATTCATGGTTCCAAGTAAATCCTGTCCGATCGGCAGGAAGACGATAAGCCAGTCCTGGGGAGGGTCACGTGCGTCGGCACACCTCGCCTTTCCAGTAGGCGCTAATCCGGGGGATTTACGTGCACCACCTGTGTGTGGACTTCCTTTATGTTTGAGCCACTGTGACATATTCAAAGGAGCAAATGAACAAAGGTGTCTGAATGAACAAAGGTGAACAAATGAACAAAAGTGTCTGCTTTCTTCCTCCTTTGCACCTAATTAGGTTCAATAGTCATAGTAAGCACGCTGATAAGGATTTATTAACTGGTGGCTGTGGCTGCCTCCATAGGGGGACAATGGGCTGCGAGCTCTCTTTCTCTGGAAATAAGGATATTTAATGAGTTTTGTGGACGCCTTTCCCAATGATGCCATAAAACCCTTTATGCTGTCTTATGGTTTTTTAAAATGATACAAACCTTTAGTAAGTTTACCACGATAATTATGATATGATGTCCTTAATCACAGTCACTACAAACTAGTAACCTATTAAATATGTTGAACATGTCAAGCCTTTTAAATTAACAGACCTCATTCCTTCCATTCTTATTTGGATAGCTTAACTGTCGTAAACCTGTAAAAAATGATACACATGGTAAATTCACCTCTAGTAAAATAAAAATAATTGTAATCTTTTCAATTTAGTTTATTTGCATTTATCTACATTCTTTTATATTTTTCCACTAAAGCTATTTGTCTTAGTAAAACGGATATAATCTGATAAAACAAGGATATATGTTGTTTAAGTAGTCTCTGAACTTGCACTTTCTTTTTAACATAATGGGTACTTCTGAATTTATGTAAATGAAAGAATTATAAAAATATATTATTTGAAGAAGTGTCTTATTACTTGTTTACTTCCATCCATTTTCTAACCCGCTGAATCCGAACACAGGGGTCTGTTGGAGCCAATCCCAGGGCACAAGGCAGGAACCAATCCTGGGCAGGGTGCCAACCCACCGCAGGACACACACAAACACACACCCACACACCAAGGCCAATTTAGAATCGCCAATCCACCTAACCGGCATGTCTTTGGATTGTGGGAGGAAACCGGAGCGCCCGGAGGAAACCCACACAGACACGGGAGAACATGCAAACTCCACGCAGGGAGGACCCGGGAAGCGAACCCGGGTCTCCTAACTGCGAGGCAGCAACGCTACCACTGCGCCACCGTGCCACCCTTACTTGTTTACTTGATAACTAAAAATATATTACATTTATATGGCAGAATAAACGTGTGATTTTTTTTTTTTTTTATTAATTGAAATTTTATTAGTTGACTCATTCACTTACAATTACAAACCCATTTTGGAACAATGGCTGTCTCGAAAGCTTATTTGTAATCTATTTAGTTAGCCAATAAAAGGTGTCATTTCACCCTACTGCTATGACTATTTCCCATTAAAATGTTACAAAGCAGTACTTACTCACACTTAAATATGATGGCCTGTACCTGGATGTGTGACATTTCTTGTTTAGCCAAGCTGCTGAAAGAAGAATTGGAAATAAGATCTCACATACAAAATGTGAAATTGCAGTTTCAATTTTGAATAAATTCATTTAGTTACAATGAATTAGAATTACAAATAATTAAGGAAAGGAACAATTATCTGCTCACCAAGAAGATAAAGATGAATTCAAAAGATGAAGTGAAAAAGCCAAGTTAGACAGACAAAAGCCAAGAACTCAAAAGGTTGTTTCTATTCTCGTCAATATCTGAATTGTTTACTACCAGGATGGAAGTGAAGATTCTGGAAAAAAATTGTGTGCACTGCTTCTGCAAATGCTGATTGGTGTACGGTTATCAAATTTTACCAATGATAAGGATAAGGAGATTTTCAAATTTTAGGAGCCAAAATTCCAGACATTTTCAATATTTTATAAATTCCTCCTGGACAGTCCATGGCGTATAAAAAATGAGGTCATGACCAGGAAAATGAGGGCGGTTGGCAGCACAGCTTAGCAACTCCGAGGTTGTTTCCTTGTTAATGTCGATGTGAAGTTTGCAAGTTCTCCCCCAAAGCTGTACAGTGGTGTGAAAAACTATTTGCCCCCTTCCTGATTTCTTATTCTTTTGCATGTTTGTCACACAAAATGTTTCTGATCATCAAACACATTTAACCATTAGTCAAATATAACACAAGTAAACACAAAATGCAGTTTTTAAATGATGGTTTTATTATTTAGGGAGAAAAAATCCAAACCTACATGGTCCTGTGTGAAAAAGTAATTGCCCCTTGTTAAAAAATAACCTAACTGTGGTGTATCACACCTGAGTTCAATTTCCGTAGCCACCCCCAGGCCTGATTACTGCCACACCTGTTTCAATCAAGAAATCACTTAAATAGGAGCTGCCTGACACAGAGAAGTAGACCAAAAGCACCTCAAAAGCTAGACATCATGCCAAGATCCAAAGAAATTCAGGAACAAATGAGAACAGAAGTAATTGAGATCTATCAGTCTGGTAAAGGTTATAAAGCCATTTCTAAAGCTTTGGGACTCCAGTGAACCACAGTGAGAGCCATTATCCACAAATGGCAAAAACATGGAACAGTGGTGAACCTTTCCAGGAGTGGCCGGCCGACCAAAATTACCCCAAGAGCTGAGACGACTCATCTGAGAGGTCACAAAAGACCCCAGGACAACGTCTAAAGAACTGCAGGCCTCACTTGCCTCAATTAAGGTCAGTGTTCACGACTCCACCATAAGAAAGAGACTGGGCAAAACCGGCCGCATGGCAGATTTCCAAGACGCAAACCACTGTTAAGCAAAAGAACATTAGGGCTCGTCTCAATTTTGCTAAGAAACATCTCAATGATTGCCAAGACTTTTGGGAAAATACCTTGTGGACTGATGAGACAAAAGTTGAACTTTCTGGAAGGCAAATGTCCCGTTACATCTGGCGTAAAAGGAACACAGCATTTCAGAAAAAGAACATCATACCAACAGTAAAATATGGTGGTGGTAGTGTGATGGTCTGGGGTTGTTTTGCTGCTTCAGGACCTGGAAGGCTTGCTGTGATAGATGGAACCATGAATTCTACTGTCTACCAAAAACTGAAGGAGAATGTCCGGCCATCTGTTCGTCAACTCAAGCTGAAGCGATCTTGGGTGCTGCAACAGGACAATGACCCAAAACACACCAGCAAATCCACCTCTGAATGGCTGAAGAAAAACAAAATGAAGACTTTGGAGTGGCCTAGTCAAAGTCCTGACCTGAATCCAATTGAGATGTTATGGCATGACCTTAAAAAGGCGGTTCATGCTAGAAAACCCTCAAATAAAGCTGAATTACAACAATTCTGCAAAGATGAGTGGGCCAAAATTCCTCCAGAGCTGTAAAAGACTCATTGCAAGTTATCGCAAACGCTTGATTGCAGTTATTGCTGCTAAGGGTGGCCCAACCAGTTATTAGGTTCAGGGGACAATTACTTTTCACACAGGGCCATGTAGGTTTGGATTTTTTCTCCCTAAATAATAAAACCATCATTTAAAAACTGCATTTTGTGTTTACTTGTGTTATATTTGACTAATGGTTAAATGTGTTTGATGATCAGAAACATTTTGTGTGACAAACATGCAAAAGAATAAGAAATCAGGAAGGGGGCAAATAGTTTTTCACACCACTGTATATACAGTATAAGGTTAAAGGATGACTCTAAAATTGCCCAAGTGTTGGGCGACTGTGTAATAATAGAATTGCACCATCGGGGTCATGCTGAGCTGCCTGTCCCCCAGGGTCCCATTGGTCAAAGTGAATCCTGCTTCTGGGAGCTATGAGAAACATGGCATATCTTACTGATTTTAGTATGACACTTTATTGTGTCCCTGTTTGGCTTGGTAATAGAGAAAACACAAAGTATACCAGTTTATCCTGGTAGACTTGGGTGGGCATAAGGCAAGACAGGATGCCAGGGCAATGCAAGACACATCCACAATTGCTTACTGGGCCAATCTCTTTCTGATACAGGTAAACTAAAACTTAATACAGAAAAAACTCACATGGCTGGTCACAGCATGTGTGTACAAACAGACCAGACTATGATCTCAATCATTTGATCAATGAGATGGTTTGTAATTAGGTTCACTTCACAGGATGTCCCCACTGGGCTCCTGGGATGTGAATTTGGGGTAAAGGGAAACAACTGACATAGACAGTCGAGCCAATGGAGAACTCTGTGGACCCAGTTGGTTAATTGGGCTGCAGACCTCCATGGCGACGCGTCTTCACCAGGACCATATAATATTTATCCTCGAGTTCTTAAGAAGGCTAGCGAGTACATATATAAACCCTTGACATATATTTTTAGGAAGTCACTGTGTACAGGAAAATGACAAATATCATCCCATTTTATAAAAAGGGAGACAGGACAGATCTAAGCAACTATAGGCCAGTAAGATCAACATATATCACAGGAAAATTAATGGAAGGAATTATTAAGGATGAGATTGAGCAACACTTGGCAAGGACAGGAGTTATTCTGAACAGTCAGCATGGGTTCAGAAGAAGGAGGTCGTGTTTTACTCACATGCTGGAATTCTATGAGGAGGCAACAAAAGGATACGATTAAAGTGAAGCTTATGATATTATTTATCTGGACTTTCAGAAAGCATTCGATAAGGTGCCACATGAGAGGTTGGGCATCAAACTAAAAGAAGTGGGAGTTCAGGGTGATGGTTTTTTGATGGGTGCAGAATTGGCTCAGACACAAGAAGAAGAGGGTGATGGTGTGAGGAACCTCATCAGAACTGGCCGATGTTAAGAGTGGTGCTCCACAGGGGTCAGTGCCAGGGCCGCTGCTATTTTTAATATATAGAAATGATTTAGATAGGAATATAAGTAACAAGCTGGATAAATTTGCAGATGATACCAAGACAATGACACCATATCGTTGGTGCCAGAAGGGGTGGAGTCTACTTTGAGCCTTGTGGGCAGAGTTCGGTGGCACCCTTAGGTAGCCTTTCAATGCTAAGGGAGAAAAGTGAGGATACTGTTAGTGTCAGCATATTCTCTTTTACCAGGGCGGATCTACGTACTTCACCTGAGCCAGGAAGGTGGTCCCCCAGCATGCATGCATAATATAAAATAGATAATACCAGTACCTTATTAAATTCTTCAGATTTTCTTCAGATTAGTTTTCACTAGATGGACGCAGAATCAGAGGCAATTTCTTAATCCACGGGCTTTGCATTCCCCTCTTACACTTCGGTTGCTGCCCATGCTTTCACAAGCCCTACATCTTGACACTGGGTTTATACCCATGAAGGTTTCTTCCAGGGACTCATGTTTCCCAAAGCGTTATATTAATTGATGCCATGCGGGTGTGCCCTGCACTGGACTGGCATCCTGTCAGAAATCATTCCCTGGTGCTGCTCGGCCTTACGGGAGTTAAGTCATCTCACAAAGTCTATGGATGGATTTTTAAAAGTAAGATACTTTGGCCCATCTCCTCAAAGTATGAGATCTGTGGGCAGCAGAACTAAATGTTACATTTGGCACAGGCAATGCAATGCCACTCTTAAGTGGCACACAAATACATGGCAGATCTCATTTCTGAATATGGACTTAAATGATGGTGCAAATGTGTGTATAGAAACCAGAAGGACACATTCTAAGCCGTACTTATAGGGGAAGAGTAGACCATTGAAGCTGTAATCTGAATTAGATCATTTTTCTTGTATTCCAGAAGAAATTAAAAAAGTCTAGAAGTGTTGCAGACACTTCCTGGCATGCACCTATAAAACATTTTTTTTTTCTTTCATTTAATCTGGAAAATTTAATTGTCACCAAAACATTGTGTGTGTGTGTGCTGATCAATGGCAAAAAAGATACAGAAACATACTGTATTGTCATATATAACAATATGCAAAGATTCAGAGGAGCTGAATTGTTTCATAGTTAAGATTATATCTGAATAAATAATACAATTAAGACAAATAAATTATTAACTCACCAGCCCAGAGTTAGGCTCAACTAAGGAATAAACAATCATCAGAAGAAAAGGTTCTTTATCAGATTCCACTGTAGAATGCCCAGAAGGGGGTGGGCAGCCAGTTGGCTGAGGTCTTCAAGGCTGCTAGTGTGTCTGACTTTGTCTTTAACTGCTCAGAGGTTTAATTTCTCCAGGGTTGTTGCTGACTGGATATTTTGTGTTCCTCTCCTCTGTTGTTGACTGTCCTTAGCTCAACAATTAATTTATGGACTTATATTATTGGTTAGTTGTGTTCTACTTTGTTTTCTGCATGTTTTAACAAAAGTGTGTCTTTATGTGTACTAATTCTCTAAAATGTATTTTATCTGTGAACTTGTCAAAAGGCACTCTGTGAAGAGCACTATACAAAAATAAACTGTATTGAATTGAATGAATGCTTTAGAGCTTGGTGACACATTGATTAACTCTTCTGCATTACAGACTTGACCACTGCCTATGTACAGTTTATGTGTTCCCTTTGTGGCCATATGGATGACATCCTACAGCAACGGTGTTAACTTATAACTCTTAAATGACCCACACGAGTTTTTCCTTAGTGCTCTAGCCAAGAGTGCTATATACTTAGCCCTCAGTGCCTCCATAAAGGAAAATGCAAATTCAGAAAGTGAAAGGACAAAGAGGGGTTCTTACAGGACAGAGCTACTGATATTTATTTATTTAAGAAGGAAAACAATACAGTGGTGAAAAGGAACAATCTGCCTGACCGCTTCTCCTCATTTTTTAAATAAATCTGTCAGTTTGGGGCTGGCAGGAATCTTGATAGTTTGCCAGCTTCCTGAATGCCAGTTTGGTTTCATAAGAAGCCTATCAGGAAGCTCAGGTGAGGTTAAGCAGCCATTGCCGGAGGGAGGATACCTGCTGATGTTTAGCCAGAACCTACCAGGTAATCTGATATGCAAATCAAGACACTTACGCATTGGCTGGGTGTGGCTTGACTGGGGCAACAGCAGGTAAGCATTTTGGAGGCAGGGCTCGATCCGTGATTTAGGGGAGGAGCAATATAACAGGTAAGGCGCTGGAAGAAGTGGGCGGAGTAAACGGCAAGGTGAGCAGTCAATAGCGGGTGACCGGACAGGTCTCTGCGGAAAAAGGAAAAAACAACAAATGCAGACGTAGTGAAGCTAATAATAACAACAAGGGCGTGAAATGTGGAAGTAGGGGCAACACAACACTGACAGAGTCCCGTGCTGTGGTGGGCTCGTTCTAAATAACCCGAGAGGCCATCCAAAACATAAAAAAAAACGTGTACTTCGCTTGCTTTTCGTTCCAAAAAAGCTATGTTCAGCTCAGAAGCTCTTCGGCCCGGGACGGCGATATCGGGGCGGAAAGCCTTGGGAAAATTGGCCGCCCGGCTGGAGGAGGTTAAGAACCCTTGGAAACAGAGCTCTACCTTGGAACTGAGCCACAACGAATCTGCTCGCCTGGCCACCGATGCCCTGCTCGAGTCTGGGGAGGAGGAATACCAAAGAGTGTTGGCGGAGGAGCGGGAGCTACCATTCCTATCCCCCTTGGAAATCGAATATATCACTCGACACGGCAACAAGAAAAACGGCCCGAGTCCAAGCCCGGCGTCCGGCGTTGACAGGGACGGCCCAATGGAAGGGGATGCACTGTCGGAGCTCACCTCGGGCACTTATTTCCCAATGATGTCTGATGAAGAACCTCCGCTACTGGAGCTCGGCTGGCCAAATATGCAACTATCACGGGGAGCAATGTCAGAGACACGCATCTACTTCCAGAGAGACAAGTCCCAAAACCTGAAGGACATCATTCGCTCACTCATCAACAAGGCTAAGCAGGCAAGAGTCGGGGGCGACGGGGGGTTTAGTGCGGTCGCTCGCTTTACTTAACTCGGCACTCTGCGATGGCAGCGCAGGCGGTTTCCACAACAAAACGAGGAAGAGCGGCGCAGGCGTGAGGATGGGCGCTGCTGTACCAACCTTTTTGGCATTGTAGTGGAGAATGGGAAGGAGGTGGGCGCTTTAACAAGAACGCCAAAGTGGCATCCACACGGCAGGATGGCCACAATTATTTAGATGACATGGTTTCGCGTTGCAAATTAAGAAAAGGACCAATCCTTGTTCAAACTGCCAGAAAGGCTGAACTTGGTTAGTGTAAACTTTTTATACACTAAAAAATTAACAGTATAGTGCATTTTTATAAAGAACGGGCAAGACTACAGAGCATCACACATCAGAATGCAGAAGAGGACTCTAAGCTTAAACAGAAAGAATACTTTGCAATTTGTGTATTAAATGTCTATCAGTGCCTGGATATTTTAGCGTATATTTTTAAACATAAATTTAGCTTTCATCTACCATGACTTTTGTCTCGCAGTCAATATAATTTTTTGTACTTTTAAAATGGAAACACCCAATACTTAGGAGCACTTGATGTAGAAACAATCTGCAGCTTTTGTGCAGTGTGCATTATTTCCCTTTGTCTCAGGTTTCATACCACAGTGAAATGATAGGAAGTCTCAACAATTAAGTGGTTACATTTTAATTTGCCCCCCCAGAGGAATTAACCGCCTTCAAGGCTGGCATTCAGTGTGCTGGGCTGTGTCTGTCATTTGTATGCTTTTTTTTGAACCAACAAATAGGCTGTTGCTTTGTAATTATATACAGTATGACTGTTTGCAGTGTTGAAAAGCTTTATATAAAGGGTTTTACTTAATTAAAAATCCTGTTGTGTAAATGTGAGCAGGAAGGCGAACACTAGGAGTGTGCGCTATAAAATAAACATCAAGAGATTGGCAGCCATGTTTCTGAGAGTAATCTCTTCTAACATGCCTGAAGGATGGGGGTGACTGTTGGAATTCCTTGCATTTATTTTATAAGCCATTTGATGGTTAATTGGCTATAATCAATTAAAAAAGAATAGAATCTATGCTCTGTGTGATTTCCATGTAGACATTCCAGAAGCACCATGGTGACTATTCTAAGCCGCTTGCAGCTGTCATTCATTTGGCCTTGGGTCACAATGCTTTTGCTTCATAAACTGGACAGAAAGCTTGCATTTCAAATGTCTGACCTTACCCTCAGGGCTGCCACAAAGTGTACCGAAACTGTTGTGTCACGTACTCATCCTAAAACCCCCTAGCAAACCTTTGATGGAAAACTCAAATGTGCAAATGTCACTGACAAATGTTTGTAACACCTCCCATTCTGCTATGCGTCTGCTCATCCAGGTTTGGTACAATAAATGAGTTGACCTTCTGTGACAAACAGTTGTTAAAAAAAAAAAAACTCTCATAAGTGAGTGCTATTGCAAATATTAAATATACATTTTAAATTATGCTGCCTGACAATCTCCTCTCAATTTTGGTGTCCTCAGGTGATTGCATTGTTAATGGACCTCTTTACAGATGTGGATCTGTTTTGCGACCTTTTGGAAGCAGCAAACAAACGCAGAGTTGCTGTCTATATCCTCCTGGATGAGAAAAACTTGCCTTACTTTTTGGAAATGTGCAACAATCTCAACATACGCCACAGCGACTTACAAGTAAGTGTGTCTAAAATGTTACATTAGTGTTCACTGTTTCAGAGAAAAGGTACATGGTGATTGGTGATTCTGCTGATCCTGGTTTGGCTGCCATTGTCCAGACAGTTGCTTTAAATAATTTAAAGGGACCACTTGCTTGAGGAAAAGAGAAAAGCTGCCTTCAGAACCATGTGTGGAGTCAACAAACTTTCAGATGTTTAATGCTATTATATAGGGAGTGTGCAGTTTTATGTTCCCTAGCAAAAGAATGTAACTGTGGGAGAAGATTCCTTTTTATCTGGCAGCCTGAATGAATAAACCACTGGTCAGTTAGCCAGTTAGTTAAGCTTGAAAACTTTCTATGCACCTTCACTGGTTATTTCAGAAAGCCAGCCATTCTTATTGTAAGAATAGTCGGCTGTAGTCAAGTATTCACACGGGTGAAAGTTTTTTACTTTGTAGCCCAGCTTGCCATTGACGGAGTGTGTCATTTAGTTGGATAACTTGATTCTATTTTTGTTCTGCGTTATAAGAATATACTACCAGTGTACATGTCTTGCAGTGTTCATATGCTGTGACAACTTCCCATGTTAGTGTTTAACATCACATCTTTCTTCTGTGTTCTCTCGATTTGCATTTTATGTTAGAGTCTTTAGAGAAGTGTGAGGTTGTCATTGTGCTATTTAAATTGCACAAAGTAACTGAAGATCAGCAGCTGCATTTTTATGAAAATAAATCGGATAAAACTAGGTAATGCTTTGCCCCAAATGCAACAAAATGGCATTCCTTGGAGATCTGATTATTTTATGTGTCGAAATGAGGTGACAGGTCAGTGTTCTGTCATCTCAGGCTGCTCATTTGAAATGTCCCTTTAGCAGGCTCAGTTCAAATATTTCCCATTGCATATAAATGCAGCAATACTTTTTAGAGAAAAAGTTCCAAATGTTCTGTAGAAAATGGTGGATTAGTACCCTGAATTTCCCGACTTTTTGTTTCTTTTTGTCTAACCACTATTACTTAGTTTCCAAATAAAAAACTTCTATGCATCTTGCCTGAAGAAGGGGCCTGAGTTGCCTCGAAAGCTTGCATATTGTAATCCTTTTAGTTAGCCAATAAAAGGTGTCATTTTGTTTGGCTTTTCTCTACATTCATAATGGCTAACACGGTACAACACCCTAGCACTACAAAAGTAAGCTTGAAAGTATGCATGAGGCAACTGTGACACTAAAGACATGGCTGCCTACTTTTGTGCATTCTGTAGCCCTCCCTGCATGATGGCACTGACTTTTTAGAGTCTTTTGCTATCGACTGATTGAGAATTCTTAGGCAACCACAAGTAGTCAGTGCAGCATAAAATGTAAGTGAAGGGGGAAGCATTTGTTGAATTTGGCATATGCTTGCTCAACTATTACCACATCAGTACCTATGCTGTGCGATTGCTTATTTTGACAGAAGTTACTTCTGTAATTGTAAAGAACACCTTTTTGTGTGGGGATGAGTGAAAGAGAGAGATTTATGTGTTTTTTTTTTTTTTTCTTCAAACTTCCTCAACTTGATCATTATGTAACCAAAGCTCCAGGTGTTTTAAGACATCTAAGTTGATTTATGCTGGCCTTTTTACAAATTTCACCAAATTTCTTAAACTCTTCTGAAATTATGTAAGTCGGATTATCTTGCTTAGTTGTTACTAAGCACAGTGAAGCATGCTGCTGTTTAAAATCTTGAATATATAAAGATAAAAATAAATAAAATCACATCAGCCTACTGATTAGTTGCTTAAACCAACAACAACATATGTACTGTATAGCACATTTTCATACAAGTGGTGTTCCTCAAAGTGCTTTACAAGATGAAGAATGAAAAGTTTATAAAAATAAAAATAAGATCTGGTATCCAATAACAACAAAAAAAAAAAAAAAAACAATCTGCAGGGGTTCCGAGGCCATGAGACCTCCCAACCCCTACTGGGTATTGTGCCAAACATAAATGATTTAAGTCAGTCCTCATGGTTTTCAGGCTTCACGTAGAAGAATTAGATGACGATAGTCATGTGGACATCTGGCCTTCAGTCCATCAATGTAGAGACATCAATGTGCTTTGATCAGGTGGTGTTGGGCCACCACAGAAAACCAGAGAAAGAATAGCAGAGAAAGTAGGGGTTAGTATGGATTGCTGAACCTTAATGAAAAAGATTATTCAATGCATATATAGTGTATCAGGATTAAATTAAAATGAAGCTATGAGAAAGTCATGTTAAACTAATGAGTTCTTAGCAGTTTTTTTTAAAGTGCTCCACTGTATTAGCCTGTTGATTTTCTATTGGCAAGCTATTGTAGATTTTAGGTGCTTAACAGCTGAAGGCCGCCTCACCACTTCTTTTAAGTTTAGCTCTTGGAATTCTAAGCAGACACTCATTCAAAGATGTAAGGTTACGATTTGGAGTGTAAGGTGAGAGGCATTCCAGAATATAGGATCGAGTGAGATTATTTAAGGTTTTGTAATCCATAAGAAGTGTTTCAAAGTCAATTTAAAATAACACGGGTAACCAATGTAATGACATCAAAACTGGAGAGATGTGCTTCGATTTTCTTTTCCTAATTAAGATTCTGGCAGCATGAACGCTGAATGCATGAACACTGTAAGTCACCAAAGAGGATTCACTGTTTTTTCTCTGCACATTGTAAGAATAAAGATTAAGTTTTCGGCTTGTGAGCTACTTTTAAAGTGACCACGTCAAAACGATCTACCTACATTAAAAATGATATATACTGAGTATGCATAAAATAAATGTTGTCGTACCTTGCATAACTGAATAACCTTTATGGCACAATAACAATTCAATACATTTATGGTCACTACAGTATTTGGATTTAATAATCTTCATGTGAGAAAAGGCTGACTCGCATAAATAAGTAGAGCAGAATAATGCAGTCAAGGAGCTTTTGAATTCAGCCAACTGAAAAATGACGGCTGTCCGATTAACTGTGATTTTAGTTCCCTTTCCTTTCTTTCTCAGATTGCTTTTCGGAAGGAAGTCAGTTTCGTAGTTTTTATGAACAGTTCGAAAGTGCCTTTCCACATTTTCCTTCTTTGGAATAGATGATAGATTGACAGATCAGACAAATGCACTCCGATTGTGACATTGTGAGAAAAAAAAATCCTCTTCCAATTCCACATCTAGCCCATATCCTCCCCAAACAAATTATTTTTTTAAATCCCTTCTTTAGTCGATATAAATTGGAAGGCTAACTAAATCACAGCTGGAGTTTTGCAGTTGATAGATCGTGTGTTAGAAGAAAAGAGATCTCAGACTGGCCGCCCTGTAAGTCAATCAAGTGGCAAATGCCGTAGGGAGGATATATGATAGGCTAAGGTTTTAAAAAAAAATGTTTTTTTGAATGCAACGCGATCTACCTGCACTACCTTTGTGATCTAGCGGTCGATCGCGATCGACGCATTGGGCACGCCTGATCCAGATGGATGCTATACATTGGTGGTGGTGAAGTTGTTCCCCTCCATCTATGTAAAGTGCTTTCACTTGGCTAGAAAACAACTATATATGGTTTAGTACCAATTTTTAATAATAATAATAAAGATAATGCTGGACTGCAATAACTGGCATTTGTTCATGTCTTCATTTCATGAAGGGTGCTGCTAAAGTACACAATAACAGAAAAAAGTAAAAGCAGATTGTACTTTGCATCATTATTGGTATTATTCTTTTTCCTGAAGCAAGCCCCCTCAATCCTAGTTTAAGCCTCCTTCTACAAACATGAGGTTGCTAAACAAAATGGAACCTCACTGTGAAAGAGGTTGTAGGTGTTTAAAGGGGACGAGCATGAAGTCCTGAAAATCCTTTTGGGGTTCATTTATGAACAGTGCTTTAGGGCTTCACCACCTTAAAAAAAACCTTAACCACGAGGCCAAATGTGGATTTACTCAATGACAGGCAACCAGTCCTTATTTCAACACAAATATTGTCACATATTTTTTCTGACATATGAAATACCACGCTTGTCATCCTATACTTAGTTTAAACAGTAACTAATTACACCTGGTTCTTCTGCATTATTTTTTGACAAAACATGGGTTTTCAATCAGGTTGAGCAAGGATGTTTATTGACTTGCTAAACTCAGAAATTTGAAGGGGGAAAAGGGATTTATAGGCAAAGAAAGTATTTGTGGTCATAAAAGGGATGTCTCCAGGCTACAAGTCATAGAGTGAGAAAGAAAAACTCATAAAAACAGCTTAGAAATTTCAAGGAAATCTTGAATTCCTTGTATGTATTGTGAAAGAGAATATAGTTCTTTCCACTCCACCATAAAGCTGAAACTTAATTACTCAAAAAAAAAAAAGAAAAAAAACCAAGCAAAATGACACCTTTTATTGACTAACTAAAAAGATTACAATATGCAAGCTTTCGAGGCAACTCAGGCCCCTTCCACTTGACACTACCGTTCAACTGAAAGATAACACCCTTGTAACCTCGGTTTTTAACTCTTAAATAAGAAGAGCTACTGCCATACCCAGAGGAAACCTTTTTGAATATAGAAACAAAGACGACAAGAACTGCATTCTCCTTGTTGTCACCTATAACCCACATCTTGAAGCACTTTCAAAATTTCTAAAAGAACTTCAGCTAATGCTAAACAATGTTGAAACACTGAAAATGTATTTCCAGAACCACTCCTCCCGGCATACACACAACCACCAAACCTGCAGCAACTAATTGTCTGAAGTTCCCTAGGTGAACCAACACAAAATGGCACATCTCCCTGCCTACAGAAAAGATGTAAAATGTGTCCTTACGTTTATGGTACAGGTTGTGTAGTTATTACACACTCTCAACTAGAACATCACATAAAGGGATAATTTTCCTGCAGATCAATGTGGTCTACCTATTTCTCTGTATGAAATGTCCCGACACTGCACTCTTTGTGGGGAAAAACTTGACAAACAGCCAAAGAATGAATTTACACAGGTTCCACATCAAGCATGGCAACACAGATGTTCCTATAGCAGCCCACTTCAAGTCATGGACACTGTGAGAGGGACTTTAAAGTCATAGTGCTTATGGGAAACTTCAGAACACAGCAAGAGAGAAAACAATGGGAAGTTAAACTTGTGCTAAAATTTAGCACATTACAACATAGTTTAAATAGAGACAAGAGTTTTATGGCAAGATATAAGGATTGTTTGCATCTCTCAGACAGCCTTACTACAGACCCACATTGTATTGAAAAACTCATCAGAAACTTCAGAAGACTCTGTTGGACAGTAATCTTATCAAAAGATCTTGACTATACATTGTTCTCATCTCTTGCTAAATGAATCTTAGCCTGAAGAGGTCTATTAATTTTTTACATCTAAGATGTCTCACTTAAAGTTTTTCCTATGCTGGATCTGTCTTAGTTTAGTGTCTATATAAGCACAGGGAACTCCAGTTTCTGTATTACATCTTGCCTGAAGAATGGGTCTGAATTGCCTCGAAAGCTTGCATGTTGTAATCTTTTTAGTTAGCCAATAAAAGGTGTCATTTTGCTTGACTTATCACTACATTCACAATGGTTAACATGATACAACTACAAGAAAACCTCAAAATTCATTCACTCATGTTCCATCCTGCTTGTTGTAATGTTGGATGTTTTCCTGGCATTATTGGGTGCAAGGCAGAAACTGTCCTCGGGTGGGGTGCTGGTTTATCTCAGGATACACTCACTCACATGATCACACTGGTCTTTATGATGTGGGTGTACAAAAATCGAAGTGAATGAAGAAGTCACACAGACACAAAGGAGACCATGCAAGCACCGCACAGACAAACATGACTTGGGAGCCATGAGGAATTGTGTTTTTAAAAGTACAATTCTTGGTTAAGAAAACTACAGTAATATCAGCCCTAGCACTCACCCTAAAAAGAACAAAATTATAAGCTCTTAGGCTTCCTGAACCAAGAATTTTTCCTGACTCCCCTCTACATGTAAGTGGCCAGAGTCAAGGAAGTGAACTTTGGTCTGCAGCAGATTTCCATAAGTCTTATCACTGATTACCCCGAGTGCATTATATAGCTCCTAGATGGGAAGACTTTTGATGAAAAGAGTGGGAAAGTCAGATTAGATTAATGGGATCTTATTATTTAATACCTTTTTATTACTTTTTTTTGGGAGCATTCAATCATTTGTTAGTAGACATTACATATGGGGGATGTGATGTGATTAAAAGATGCCAAGCAAAATTAAATATCTATTTAACAACACTAAGTCCAGCAGTGATGTGTAATGGAACAATGAGGGCAAAAAGGAAAAGATGAAAATAAACTTGAAGAAACTGAATGGAGAAAGTTGAGTAGGGTAAGAGTGGTAAAATTAGAAAAGATGGAATGAGATCATATGGATATGTTCTAAGGAAAAATGAGGTGATTATTGAGAGAGCCTGGGAGATGGATGTGTGGATAGAGGGATTTGTGGGGGAGAGCAGGCTGGGGAAAAGGATGTAGAGGATAGAAACTAACCCTAAGCAATGGGATAATGTCAAGAAAGAAGATGATTTATCAGTATTGTAGTGTACAGGGTGGTCCAGATCTAATTATGCAGATCCAGATCATCTGGATGACTTTGATTTATGCGGGGACGATTCCAGTTCGGCGCAAAGACAATTCTTCATGTCATCAGTTTGCACACTACTCGATGGTCCGGGATTTTTGGGATATATTCTATGTAATAAACGTGATAAGTTATAGCGTCATGAAAATTGCATAATTAGATGTGGACCACCCTATACAGACAGCACAGGGAGACCATGAGACAAGTGTAACATCCCCACAATTCATGATCATTCAAACTTCAATATGTGAATTCCTTCTTCCCCTTAAGAAACCAGGAGCACTAGCTTTCATCCTACTAGAATTAAAGAAAGTATTGAGTGAAGATAAAGTTTCATTGTCATAAAGTAGGGGTACAGGCAGTAGGGAATGGGAGCCTCACATATGGATTACATAAATAGCTGATGGACCACATGGATATGACACCTTACTGTATGACCTAGAAGTAAAATATTTAAAGTAGTTCTTTAAAATGCACCCGCAGGTGCCCATAGTTTGCTTTCATTTAGAATTCCAAGTAAAAAGTCATGTTGATCCTTTGTACCTCTATATATCAACAGCTTTAATCGTTCACTGGAAGTCACAAGTGAAACTAAAATGTGTTTCTGGCAATCAGTGAGATGCATCTGATTTTTGGAAGTGGATCAAGGTTTTTTTTTTTAGCAAGAAATTTTTACTTTTTGCACTTCCTCAGAATCTTACACATAAACTAAATGAATAGAACTTCCTGGTGCAGGAGGTTGAATAGATGCATCGCTAATAGGTGGAAGAAGTATTTCAAGTCCCACAAGCTTCTATCACCATAATGAATATTGCAAAACAGAACTTGGTGATATACATTTTGCGTACCATACAGTATGTTGTGTCTTGCTAGCACCCTCAGTGAAGCAATCCATTCATTTAGTTTGAAATACACACAACCCAGTTCATAGTTATAGGAAGGAGCTGAAACACAAGGCAGGAACAGCCCTGAACTAAATGTTGGTCACAATCAGAAACACCACACAGGTGGCATAGTGGTAGCACTGCTGCCTCACAGTAAGAAGATCATGGGTTTTTGTCCCAGGTCCTCCCTCCGTGGAAGCATTTGGCTAGTGAGAAAAGTGCTATATAAATGTAAAGAATTACAATTATAAAGCATGCCATATATCTTTGAGTGTATTTATGTATGTGTGCTTAATATATACACATTTTTTGGCACACGTACAAGGAGCCCTTATATATTAGTCATTCTGATTATATGGCATGACATAGCCTGGGGGAGAGAAAGTAAGTGAGTAAACAAAAAGAGAAATAAATGTGACAAGAAATGTGTGGACATATGCCAGAAGGGAAAGGCATCAGAGGTGAAGTAACCAAGAGCAGAAAAACTGAATGCTGGCTCTGGTGAATCCTGATTGACCTTTATCAGGAAGTTATTTTGACAGTCTCATATCTAAAAGTCCCGAATTCTTGTTATGAAAGCAATTTTTACTCCTTACAATTATTTATTTATTTTTTTTCTTTAACAGAATATGCGGATCCGCAGTATTTGTGGAGAAACCTACTGCACAAAATATGGGAAGAAGTTCACTGGTCAGGTCCTGGAAAAGTTTCTCATCATCGATGGCGAGGAGGTCATCACTGGATCTTACAGGTGACCATCTCATTTCTGTATCTTTTGGCAATGACTGGTAGTCATTCAAAGCAAACAGCTTGCTCAGTAGGCTGACAGTTTCAAATGACAGGGTGCTCCTCTTTACATGTGAGCACGTTTGTGACTGCACTGGCTGTCTAAGTGGTGTGTTGTGTGAGACGATTGGTTCTTGATACAGCTTAGCAAGTGTGCTGCCTCCTGTGCTTTTGTGAATGCCAGGGTGTTTAACACTAGAATTACCAAAGTCTATTAAAAAACTCGTAATCGTGGCCCACCTTAAATAATCCCCTTTTCGATCAAACACCGGAAGCTCTGCAGTCTACTTGTAACTTTACGCTGTAGGAAGATGAGTAAATAAATCAAGGTAAATAGGCAAATAACATTCGATCTGGCTTTTATAAAAGTAACATGTAAATGTTTTTCATATAAAGACCACAGAAAACACCATCAAAAACAGGACTTTGCATGATACCTTGGTGAGGTTTGTAAGTGCTGCTTTTTCTTTGAAGGACATGCATGTGGCACATTGACTGGCAGGATGACGGCCAACCTGTTGCTGCATCCAAACGGTGCCATCTTTCACCTTTACGCCTGGTGCAGCTGCGTTGTTCTTATGTGTGAGTGAATGCTTCTTGCCAGGGGGGCTTCTCTTCTCTCTCCGATGTAGAACCCTCATCCGAGTTCACCTCTGTTATAGTACATCTTCAATTGAAAACAGCAGTGTCAGATTGGGGAGCATACATTTATACTGGCTGTTACAGACTTAAATCAAATGTATGTTTTTATTGTATAATAGTAAGAATAAGAGCAGCTCACTTCTCAAACCTGAGGTCTCTGGGATCGAACAAGTGACCTTTTGATTTCCAGTCAGCAGTTCTTCCTGCTGCACCACCAAAGTGGTCGTATTAAAGACGTGTCAATGTTGCACCCTAACGCAAGTTCTTTTTCTGCAGTTATATTCTTTAATAAAAGCGCACTTGTTTTTTTGTATTTGTACCCTTTTTGAAAGTATTTATTTGATATTTGGACTTCAGGCTTCACACATTGTACACTTCATGTTTATATTTTATCAATTATTACTAAAACATGAAAAAGTTTCTGTTTTAACTATGTGTTTACATAAATTGTTGTAGGCACGGAACACACATGAAATGCATGTATTCCAAATAAGGATATACTGTATTACTTACCCTATACGAATCTAGGCAACTCACACGCAAGTAAACAGACTTGAGCTGAGAGAACTTTCTGCCCTTTCTGCGTTGGTGGGATGGAATAGCAGGCTGCTTTTGCTGATTGACACATTTCCACATGTATGGGCTGGCGTTTTTTCGTAGGCTTTGGTAATTCTAGTGTTAAGATGATATTAATAGAAAGGGTATTAGCTAGTAAGCAGTCCAATGGGGTGGTGTAGCGGCATGGAACCAGCCTTGCCTCCCTAAATCATGCACTACACCTAAATCAAAAGGTGACAGTGGAGAATCCCAGTTGAGGGAACCAGTATATTACTTTTAACTTTAGGACTTCTGAAATTTGTGTGTACAGTAAAGGCAGGTAACACAAAAGCTGGTCTAGGTGCCGGTACAATTAAATAAAGGTCCATGCACATTGGGCCAGCTCATCTTTTGACCACTTAAGAATTGTTTTCATGGACAGTTTGTTGTTAAAGGATAGGCAACTTGCTGAGAGCCATACAGGATGTTACTGGCTTGGACTGAACCCACAATTTCCAAATTGTTAAGCACTAAGCCACACTGTCTACTTTTGTGTACTCCTGTCTACAAATTAGATGCTTTTAAAGACTAAAACATTACATAACTAATCCAGCATTTTTTAGTTTTAGCCTTCATTTATTTAATCTTACAAAGTCATAAGTAGTCAGCGGCACACTCCCATGAATGTCAGCCCCCTAGTCTGATATGCCCAGCAACTTACTCCAAGTAGTTCACGACGTGCTCTAATGAAATCAAACAGGTTTGATTTTGTGTTCAATCATAGGGATGGGCTGTGTGTCCAGGGGAGGTGACAACCAATGAATGTTCATCTAGAATTACAATTCCTGTAATTCAGCAACAAGGAAGAAGGGTGTTTTGTCCCTCACAAACAGAAGAGAAGCTCATCTCTCTGATGTATTGTGTTTTATGTACCATGACGGAATGAGGGAAAAAGAAACAAAAGGCCAAGACAGAGGCTGAACTCGTCATACCGGTTAACCCTTCCAACAGCACTGGTTGTGTCAAACAGCAAATTATTGGTTGTTACAAAAAAGGAAAAATATGACTGTGCTGCAAGGCTAGCATGCACGTGCTAAATTTGATAGGCCCAGTGATTTTTAGTCATTAAAGTTGACATGGTCCAGTGACACAGCCAGCAAATGCAGTTAGCAGATCTCACAAACATTATGACAAGAAGTCCTGTAATGTGACATTAGCATTAGAGATTCCAAAAAGAAGGGTAGTGAGTGGTGGGTAGGGGGGAGCGTGGCACATAAGATCGAAGGGAGGTTTGTGTTTTCAACTGGCCTATTTGAGAGAAAACCCTGGTTATAGTTTAGGGTGGACCTCTCTTCTGATTGACTTGAATGTGGCACACTTGCTACAGTGTAGATGAGAAGGGTGATGAGCTGTCACTCGACTGATTATACTTTTTATGAAATAAACAAGATAAAACAAACCTTTACATTAAGAGGTTGTGGGAATGTGTCCCATCTAAGAAGAGTTCAGCCAATCAGAGAAAGAAAGTGTAAATCATGCACTGCATCATATCATGTCTCCAACAGGGCACCATGAATAGAAATAGAAATATTCCTGCACCTGTTTAATTCAAATCATGTTCACGATGGGCCCAGAGCCTATTCTAGCAAATCAGGAGTAAGGCAGGAAGTAACCCTGAATGGTGCTCATGCTGTGTTCACATGACATCAGAGCTTTTGGAGCTGTGACATATGATGCTTCACTTTCTCACTTCAGAGCATTCATGTGCATTTTAAGATGGACTTTCGAGAGGGAACAAAATGGTTGCCTTTAATTTGTTACATGGTCTGCAGGAGAAAACATGAAGATAAACTGTATTTTTTGGTGACAATAAAGAGCTGATTAAATGCATTAAAGACATTAGCGCATCATTCCAAATGTAGTCTGACTGCATACATGCCATTCCTGGATGATCAGTTCATTTTTTTTTTATTTTAGACAAGTGGCTGAGGTGAAATTTCAGTAGTACATTAAAACTTGGGGAATTCAGGTAGCAGCCTTTTATTGGAGTTATCCAAGGCAGTGCCTTCCCCTGAAAATCAAATTTCTTGTCTGCCTGACAGGATCTGAATGCACTTCACTCACAACACATTCACATGGGACTGATTTGGAATGGCACATGTAACTATGACACATGACGTTATGTAAAAGCACTTCAAAGTGCCACCTGAAATTACACTTGGGCAGGCTTTTCATCTTATACCACTCTCTCTCTCGCCTTGATATGTTTGCTATTTGTCATTTTTCTTTTAGCGCTGCTGCCTCGCAGTAAAGAGACCTGGGTTCGCTTCCCGGGTCCGTGTACATGTTCTCCCTGTGTCTGCGTGGGTTTCCTCCGGGTGCTCCGGTTTCCTCCCACAGTCCAAAGACATGCAGGTTAGGCGCACTGGCGATCCTAAATTGTCCCTAGTGTGTGCTTGGTATTGTGACAATGTGGGTTTGGCTCCACGCTCCCATCACTATTCGGGAGACCTTCAACCCAACACCGTCGGTAATGTCACCAATGAGCTAGTCAGTGGAGGCAATAACAATCGAGCAAGGGGATGGTAAAAAGTGCAAAAGTGCTTTTATTAAAAATATCAAAACAAAAACAGTGTTCAATAAATAGTGCAGTGCTTTCCAAAAAGAGTCATTAAATAAATAATCCTTAAAAGACAAACGTGGAGGTAAAAACCAATAGAAAAACAATCCGTTAAAATCAGAGGTTAAAACGTTCTTACAGGAAGCAGTCTTTAAAATCCAACAACAATCCCGGTGCCTTCTTTTACGCTGGCGCCTCACCTGTTTCTCCCATACGGGCCCATGCAATAGGCGAAATGCTCCCTGCAGCTGCCCTTTTCTCACTGCTTTTCACGAGACTGGAGACCTCCCAATCCCTGGCTTCGGTCTGGCACTCCTCCCAGCCTCGAGACTTGGAGTCCTTGGTCTCCAGGACGCCCACACCAAGGACTGTCACTCCAAGCCTCCCGTCTTCCGCTGCCTTTCCGGCCTTCCGCGGCCAGTCGCCTTCCCCTGGTCACTCCCGCTACCTGATCACTCAGCGGGAGCGACATCCAACATCAACACCTGGGTGTAGGCCTAACACCCAGACTTCTCGCAGCTGCCCACGAGCGCTCGATGGCTCGTCCACGCACACGCACCGCATGTCTCTCTCTCGTGCACCGACTTGCTTCCTCGCTCCCTATAACCTCCGTCCTTTCTTCCTTTTTCTTGTTCTTTCTCCTTTCCTAACTGACTTGCACTTCTTTTATACAGCAAGAGGCCATAGCAGCTGTAGAACATTAGCCACGGGAACAATCACGGATGTGGGCAGTTCCTCACCTGTGCACTCGGTGAGAAACGCCCACACCGCAGATCGCCCCGCGGCTTGCTACAACCACTACACCCCCTCGCGAAACCGAAAGCGCGGTGATCATTTATTTAAATGGCCTTTACTAAGGCGAGTTGTGGACCCATAACACCACAGGTATGTGGGTGTGTGTGTGTACCCTGCGGTGGGCTGGCGCCCTTTCCTGGGGTTTGTTCCTGCCTTGCGCCCTGTGCTGTCTGGGATTGGCTGCAGCAGACCCCCGTGACCCTGTGTTAGGATATAGCGGGTTGGACAATGACTGACATGACTTTAAGGGAAAAAAGAAATGTGTTGCCTATAACATACTGAAGTGCCCATTCTCCTTCAGCGTGTTGAAATGCAGCTGTTTAAACAATATTCATCAAAGTGTGCATACATGTGAGCAGTCCCAGTGGTCTGGGGGAAGGGCTGCCCTTTTGGCCTCTCCTTAAACACACAAATCACACTCATAAAGTAGACAGACTTGTTTAAACAGCTCATCCATAGCAGCTGAAGGGAGCCGCCATTATAACTGCAAAGTTTCTTGTGTTTCTTTTATGTTGAAGACTGCATAGTCCCACCAGAGAGCAGACACAGAAGAACTATTTAGGGGGAGCTGCTAAGATAAGGTGGGCCCAGTTTCATGGAGCAGTTAAAATATTATCTGTGTATGTTCCAAAAATGGTCCTATGACTAAAGTTTTCACATATCTTGCAAAGAATACAATACAAATGTATTGACACGAAAGTAAACTTTCCACTGTTAATGTGGCTCTTAAGTACCGGCATTCATTTTGAGGGTTTCAATTGATAAAAATTGTGTAAAATGTGCCCTGCTGGGGTTTCTTTGCATCCCACACATGCAAGGATCAGGTTTTAGAAAACAGAAAATGCCACCAGGGGTGCATTCATTTGCAGGCTTTGAACATCTGCTGTCAAAAAGGGCCTCTTCATGGGCCCTGGTGCAACACATGTCATTGCTGGATGAGTAAACGTATGCTGTTTAGCAGGGAGGATTATTTACAACTTGGAGTTTAACTTCTTGCTTTCCAAAGGAATTTTAAAAGAGGCAATTTACTTTTAAACAATTCACTGTACAGTATGTTAGTATGGTCTCAAGCTTCAGACACTGACTGCACACATTAATCAAAAAAAGAATTAGTGGCACATTGCTGCTGCCTCACGATCCCCAATTCTGGATTCATATCCTGGTTCATCCCTGTATTTGTGTGTTCTCCTCATGTGAAAGTGAGTCTCCCATCTTTCTCCCAAGTTCTAAAACAGTGACCTGATGTGGGCTACAATCGACTGGCAGCAATGACATTCAACAGTGCGATAAGCAACAGGGTCACACGGTTAACATGGCACTGGTGCTCTTCCAATCTCAGATGTTACTTCAAAGCCAGGAGGCATAATTTAGAGGTGCCAAGCTCCAAGCAGGCCATCAGATATCTAAATAAATAAAAGGAAACCATTAATTTAAGTAATTAGGCATTTGTAACAAATTAGTTGAACTCCGATGGAAGATGTTGAACAGGGCTTGTTAGTATTTCTGAAATCTTTTTGTCGCCCTGGCTTGTTTCACTTCAAATTAGTTTTAGTCACATAACTCTCAATCCATGATCAACCTCCTGTTATCATTTAAAATGGATACCAACAGTGGTGGGCACTGCTGCTTCATATTTCCAGAGTCCAAAGTTTGAACCTTTCATCATGGTCAGTCATTGTTCATGTGAAGTTCTTCCTTTGTCTCTGTGGAGTTTTTGCTCTTAGTCATCCGGCTTTCCCCTCACATCCCAAAGAAATGCAGATTAGATAGTGTGTGACCAGCATGGGACATCTCAGATCCTCAAACACAACAACACAGGCAACAGTCCTCTTTATTGAAATCAATACTTTCACAAAAGGTTGTGTTCCTTTTGTGAAACAATACATTCTGTCCTCCTCTTCTTCAAACTCCAATTTACCTAGGTGAGGTGAAAAAGCTTCCGTTATGCCAGATTTAGGAGTACTTCCAGCAAGACATTATTGCACTCCGGAAGTACTTCCGGTCAAGAATATGGTAGCCTTCTCTTTCAGGCTCCCAAAAAAACCCAGCATTGCCACTCGTCGGGACCACAACCCACATATCCCACCATGTGGGTGTACACATAAGAGATCCAGCAGAAGGTCGCTGCCCCCGGCTCTACTTCGGGGCGGGGGCACATGGCTCCAGCAGGCAGTCTGCTTCTGTCTTTTCATAACTTTATCATCCCAGTATTAGAAAGGGAATGCTTTCTGTCCAAGCCACGGTCAACCTCTCCTACTCCTCTGTTATAAGTGGCTCCTCAAAATTGGTCTGTTGTTTGTGTGCCCTGTCCAGGGTTTGGTTCCTCTCATAACTGGCATTTCAATTAAACTACATTAACTCTAAACTGGTTTAAATTATTGCTATCCTTCATTCCATTTTACTTACTGACTTTCTCTGTCCAGGGATTATAGGGAGCAACAAGCATCATGTAAGTCAGCCCGGGTCTCCCAAGCTATCTGAAATACTGGTGATCCAGTAATAGCCATTGAGTGACAAGTGAGAAAACTGTACCATGCTGTCTGACACCTGATAGCAGAAGGGCTTCACCGCTGCAGTGAAGACGCAACACATTAGTGGTAATGCTGGTGACCTTTGTGGTGACAGTCTGATTGTCTGCAGATTGTATCGTGACAGTACAAGGTAGCATGTCACATAAGGTTGACAGTACAGTACCAAGCCTATGCTGTCCAAGAAAATGTAGTAGTAGCAGTTACTGTCCCAAAGAGGGTTCAGAGATGGAATCGGGCCAGCTCTTGAAATCACTTTGCCATTCATTCATTTATAGTAACACAGTGGTTTTCTTTTTGATAACAGCTTCCATTTAAGATGATTGTTTTAGCATGTGGGAGGATAAGTGTAGCAACAACAACAACATATATTTATATAGCACATTTTCATACAAAATGAATAGAAAAATAGAAGACACAATAAAAAATAAAAATAAGTCAACATTAATTAACATAGAATAAGTAAGGTCTGATGGCCAGGGAGGACAGAAAAAACAAAACAAAAAAAACTCCAGACGGTTGGAGAAAAAAAAACAAAAAAAAAAACATATAGATCATATAGATTTGTTTCTGAACTTTGAGAATGTACCATCCTGTCCCCATGTCAGGACACAACTTGGCCTCTCAATAGCCATTGATTCACAATGTCTTGCTGCCTTGAAATTTCCAGGAATTTTAGAGAGATATTTTCACAGATGTCAAGGTGCATTTTAAAAGATGAAAAATCACATGCCAATTAAGCCTACCACACTGTCAGGTTTACTTTATAATAGAAATTATTTTAAATATAAAAGAGGTTGAGTGGGTTAGTTTCAAAATGTAATTTTCATCCCCATTTTATGACACACACTCTGCAGATGCATTGGTTCCTACCAGACTTGGCTTGAGGGTGCTGAGGAGCCACATAAAGAGTGATGTGGCTATATCAGGGCTGTATTGTGCCAGTAAATGAGATTGGGATAGGCGGTGACCACGGCTCATGTGAAACCCCTGGCTGTAAGGGCTTAAAGATGTCACCTTTATACAATGGGTCATAAACTGTCTGCTTGGCTATCCTGTATTCATATTTTTTGACTGAAGTCTTTGTCACTCACATTCTTCAGTAGGCGGTTGGTATATCTTGCCGCTCTGTCTACTGTTATGGCATGGTCTTTTTATCTGGTGCCGTTTAGTAGTGGGAACATTTGGATATGTTTGGGAAAGTGAGAAATGCCTCCCGTCTTTTTTCACATCACAGAGGGATCTCTGTGTTTAGTAGGGTCTCCCTGTTTTAGTCATCTGCAGCATTGGTGCTCCACTTGACTTCACTTTTTCAGAAGTTTGCTTTGTCAGATTTCTTTACAGATGTTGAAGGGGTCATGTTGGCCTCCTGAATACACCAGAGTTGACAAGTGGGTTGTATACTTGGCTCCTGGCCGCACTGCTTCAGCACAGCCTCCACTCCAGGATGTCACCTGGGGCCTCATGTATAAACGGTGCGCACGCACAGAAATGTTGCGTAAGAACGTTTCCATGTTCAAATCGCGATGTATAAAACCTAAACTTGCCGTAAAGCCACCCACATTTCCACGGTATCTCATACCCTGACGTACGCAAGTTCTCCATTTGGTTTTGCAGAATGACTGCACCCAGTGTCAAAGCAGTGCTACTGTTCCTGTGTGGGTATCCTTTCTTTTCCTGACATGACTTTATAAATACACTGAAATTAACCGCATATTGTTTATTAGTGTAATGCATCTGATTGTAATTAACCTGTAACAATATAATGGTCCACGGAATGGTCAAACTATTCCAAATACCATAGCTGCTTTAGCATTGTTACTCTCACTGCACCTTAATTTACTTCTTTCAGCTGCTCCTGTTAGGGGTTGCTGCAGCAGATCATCTTTTTCCATATTACTCTCACTGCACCACTCGGAGCAGCTGATCGGAAAGAGAATTATCTGTATACAGCATCAAGCACACACTGCCTCAGCCATGCTTCCTATTTGAACTGTTTCTTACACGGCAAACGCTTTAAACCTTTCCTGTACGGACCTCGCGGTTCAGAAACAGTTTCATCCCAAGAGCTCTAAACGCACTCAATCAAGTGCTCCTTGTAGAACTATCTGTACTTATAAGTACAATTACCTCTCTGTAAACTTGCACTACAGTTATAATATTGCACAATCTGAGCCACTTTATAAAGCGTGTATTTACATATGATGACAATATCATTTTGAGGATGAAATGCAGCAAAATATGTTTATTATATTATACAGATAAAACTTTAACTTCATTTAAATAATCTATATTGTTAATAATTAAAGGTTGTTCTTGCCTCGCACTGTATGCTTCACTGGGACTGGTGTGAAGGACAGAATAATTAAACATGTACTACGAAGATATTTCAATGTTCCTTAAAAGTTTTGAAGAATTGGTGCTCTAAGCTTACAGATGGCTTAACGTCTATTACAGAGCTGATTGTGTGGCGATCGGTTACTTGGAGAAAGAAAAGGAAGGACAGGAATTGGAGATTAGTACGTTTGAAAGAGACAGAACTGCAGGGGTGGCCTTGTGCAGGTGCACAGCTTGCACCTGCACAGGGCCGCCAAATCCCAGGGGCCGCCATGGCAATATATATTGAAAGAGAAAATAAAGACACAGCTAAAAATGCAGCGGCAAATTTCGACAAAAGTTAAACGTTTGTGTAATGAGCATAAGGTGGCTATGCAGAGTCCGCAACGGATGTGGCCATCCGCCGTGCATAAGATACCATATTGACATTGGCAGGCGAAGGGGCCACCGATTCTTTCTCTGCCCAGGGCCGCCACGAGCCTAGAGCTGCCTCTGAGTACTGCTGCAATAAATTATTTCATCGAAGGTCACGCACAATCACTGCGCCACCATGTTCCCATGTTTAATAACATGCTTTAACTCCTATCATCATGAAAATGATATCACATATACATCTCAGTATTTTAGTTATTCAGAGTGCTGTAATATCTCGAATGTAATGGATTCAGTGTCCTGTCGGAGGAAGACAAAGCCGCTTTAAGAAGCACGTAGTGATTCACACACACAGAGCACATAGAAGAACACATACAAAACAAAGCATTTAATGTGCCACTTTACTTATGATGTGATTTGAGAAACTAGTTAAACGATTTTCAGATGAAGTTTATGATGATCTACTTTAATGACAAAATAAACTACATGATTAAAGTGGAAATTTCGAGATTGAAGTTGACATTTCGTGCTTTTTCCCCCCACTGTGTGCCTTTTTTTTTTCTCTGTACCCTAATAAGCTTTCATATGTCACTCAGATGGTGGGCTACGACTCGCCTTTTCATGATGACTTTGATATGCGACAACTTTTTTTTTTTATTATTTTGGGCACTGTGCAATTTTGTGAACTGGAGCTTTTGAGTTTCTCCGACATGCTATGTCACTCAATCAACTTCCTTTTGTTGTTTATACCACTGTTTAAACCAACAAATAGTATGTTCTCCCTTTGCCCCCACTTGGTATTTGCTGAAATTCTTGCTTTTCCCATTGTCTTTTCATAGAACGCTGAGCTTAAGGGCTATTTATATTGATTTGCGTATTCATAGAGGCGTAATTCTGGGAGGTGTTGGGGCGGGACAGCAGGCGCGTGCATGAGCGTTACTTTTCATGCTGACCGGGATTTATGTAGCGGAAGTTGCCGAAAACACGGATTCCTGCATCTGGATTTTTCTGTGTGTAAGCACATTTTGGCTTTTGTGCTTACGTCATGTTATAGTGCGAATTCTACGCACAGTGTTATGCATTAGGCCCCTGGTCTGCTGGCATTAGACTTTATATAGATTTTAAGGGGAGCTCAAGTCCACTGTTACCATAAATAATGAACTGAAACACCAGTACCCATTTCAGCTTTGTCATTAAGCAACCTTTGTATCTGGGAGTTTTTTGTAATAAGAATGTGGCCTGTCTTGCCAAAATCTAACCTCTGACTTCTGGAGTGTGCCCCTACATGCTTTTCCAGGCCAATGTAACTTTTACAGTGTGGTTAAGATTCTAGATGCTTAAAAAACAAAACAAAACAAAACAAAAAAACACTGAACAGACATAAGGATCACAGTTGCAGACATTTTTTTTGTAAATTAAACTTAATTTTTTGATTTTGTTTCTTGAAGACTAATAATGTCAGTATTGAGGGGCATCTCTATTTGCTCACTTGATCAGTTCTGTAGCTTGAATGTTAGCCATTTCTCCCTGAATATTTGCTCAAACCACAGAGTTCAGATAATACTGAGTTTAAATAAGATAACCTAGCAGTAGTTTTGGAACAGCTGTTGATTTGAAGGCTCCTGTTACTTACACAGGAGCCCAACAAGTCAGATGACAAAAGAAGTTTACCCCTTTGCACTGAGACAGGTATGGTTAATAAATAAAAGAGATAGCAACTGCTGTCATATTTTAAGTATTTATTACTTCAGGTTTCCTTTAGACTGATGCACGTACAAAGCTGAAGCAAATTCAGGTATCATCCAAATTCACTACCTTGTGACCCTGGGTTTAAGGTTTCTAACTTCACCTGCATAAGTGACTGCTTAGAGCCACATCCTGGGGGCGGTTAGGTTCGTTTCCTCAATCATTTATGCCACAGGTGGGTACTATATCCATGCACTCCTGCAGAGGGTTCATCTCCTTGTAAGCTCTGCTCATGTCATGTTTCTTTGACAGCTGCTTTAAGCGTCATGAGGAAATCTGGACACGGACGCAGTGCTCAACTATGGCTGTTAGATATTTTAAGTACCAGAACTATTGTTGACACGTTTCACTTTGTGCACCTGCCCATACTGAAGAGCCTTTGTGAGTGACAGACTGAATGATGTATTACAACAATAAGGCTGCCTCGCAATCGTCAGGAGGTCCCATTTCCTAGATTAAAGTCCTGATTTGAAAAAGTTTAAGTGAATTAAGTCAGAGTTACTGTATTCATAGAATTGAAATTGACTCTGATTTAAAATAATGCATTCAAAAAATTGAACAAAAAAGATAGAACATTATTTGTGTGAAATGTGGCTTCTTACTGAAGCTCTTTAAAAAAAAAATATATATATATATATATATATATATAATTACTGTATACACGCTATTATCTGAACACATTAGAATGACTGACTAAAAACAAGTTACTGAGGAAACTGAGTATGCAATAATAAATATAAAGATTATAATATTATGAAATGGCAACAGACTCCAGTTGAGACCATTTAGCCACTTTTATCTGATGTATAGGTGGGCGTCTTCATATTGTACTCAGCTACAACCTGCCAAAGAATGGAACATTAGAGTAACCAGCCACAGTACCTTATGGCATTTATTTTGATTTATTAATTTTTCATTTACATTTAATTTATTTGAAATTTAAATGTCATGATTTATAGTTAGATATGGTTGTTGTTTTCTATAACAATATTGTGTATGCGCTTATTTAAGGAGTAACTACAAGCACAGGGGTTTGCAGACAACAGAATACAAATATCAGACTGGCCAGTGGCCAAAAAGACACTATCATGAATCTCTGCCATGACCTGCTGTCCTGGGGTGCCTCTTTTCATCACAATGTGTTCCAAGAGTCACTCGAACTATGTGATGCCCTCCTTCACATCAGAGCATGTTAAAACGGACACGCTGGCATAGAGAGTTTATTTTTTTGAATTATGATATCATCATTATTATATTGAGCAGGTCTTATACTTGGGTAATAATTTCACTCTTGTATTTTGATAGTAGATGTAAGTTAAAGTAAATAACATTTTATGTCATGGTTCATAAATGCATTTCAGAGGGAACATTTATTTTTTTAAGTGAATTTGAGTGAGATTGTGATATGTAATTTGCCACATGTGTGCTAAAACAGACCTGTAAATAGCAATATTCCTGAGTGCTTCATGTGTGTGCAGCTGTTTGTGTTGCGTCTTACTTTACCTGACAAAACAGTGAAAGAAAAAGAAAACCTCGGTGCCACAATTATTGGGAAGATGTGGTGTCTCCTCTCTGCTGGCAAATCCATTAGTGATGCTGATACCTAAATGCAAAAACCTGCCCACAAAATAACACATAAGTGTACTAAGAACTTAAGGATGCATGGAGAATGGTGTGATGTTGGAAGAAGGCTAGTGGTGACAGAAGGCTGCATGGTCTTCATGCTGATTCAGATTTTCAGTTTCAGTGATTTAACACTTATTAAAGTTTGTAATTGTTTTAACCTAATGGATTATTTTATTTTAGAAACTTGTTTTTTAGTTCATTAAAAAAAAAAAAATCAAATCTGTAAATTTCTTTAAAGAGGATTCATTATCATAGCTAGTAAAGACTAAAAAGCCTTATCTGCTTTTTCTGCTGTTTACAATGATAACCTTCATGTTTCCAGTACACAGTCCCACGATTTTATTGATGACGGCTTTCTTCCAACATCAGTCATTAAATTAATCAGTAATACTACTTACTGTAATATGCTTATCTCAAAAGGGTATACTGCAAATATGACAATCATGCTATTGCATACTTACTGTTATACATAGTAATTGGGAAATAAGCTAAACTAAGACTAAGATAATATTTTTAGAACCTCACCTGACTGATTGTCAAACCCTCATGTTGTGAGGGGGAAAGATTATTTTGGTAAACTTCTGCTTTTCAGGAGAGACAACTCTACATAAACTCTGTCTTCCAGGCTCCCCTGCAAACTCAGTAAAACTTGCTTGAACTGGCAGAAATACATCACAGAGGATCTGGAGATATTTTAATTAATAATTACAAAGTCTGAAAATTGTAATTTTCTCTTCAATTTTTGACAAAAAAAGTGGACTAACGTATATCATTTCTATTTGAAATTCTGTCTATTTCATTTTCAAATATGTCCAATTAACTTGAACAAATATTGTATCTTTAACCACCAAATGACATTTATATTAAAAAAAGAAACTGTGCAGCTGTGCATTATTTAAGGCACAATGTATCTCCATATTGTTGTATTTTTACTGCTAATTCATCTTCAGACCAGTACTGGCGTCAAAGAGGAGCAAACAACATTTCACTGGGTGGGATTCCAGACTGTCTCGGTTAGCATAGTTCTACCCTGAATGCTTACTAAATCAAGTAGTACATTACACAACATTTAAGCAGAAGGGATGTTAAAGTTGACAACTGCATTGCTGATCATGTTGTCCAAGTATGTTAAGTTACATCACTAGATCTATCACATGGTATGCCAAATTCACTGACTCTTTAATGACTTTAATGACTTTTCAGTACAATTTCACAAGCTCGCCCCTTATTCTGATTGCCAATAACATGCTCCCAGACGGAGGCTTTAGAGGTAAGGAGCAGTTCATTCTTTTCTTCTATTCTGTTGTGGTACCTAACACATGAGACATCAGACAGACGAGCCTCTCTTCTGTTTGCATGGTCCAAAACACCCATGTGCCTTAGTATCATAGTGAAATGAACATCACATTTAAATCATCAATTGAATAAGTACAGTACATCCCAGAATTATGGGACCAGTCCTAGCCTGACAGGTTAAGGGAATTGAGTCTCTTCAATCCTCAACAGGAAGGACTGCAGTGGAACCTACTATAGGTCAGCACTGCTATCTCCTAGTTCTAGATCCTCTCCATTCCGTTTAACTGGAATTCTTCAGTTTCAGAATTGGATAAATGGACTGACAAACTCTGTCAATGGCAGACATTAAAAGGTTAGTATTTTAAAATTCTTACATATCTGACCAACATACAGAACATCACCGCTCTATAGGGGTTAGATCAGCAAATATTGCTAAATCTTTGAAACTTCTGGAGCTTTGCAAAAAGTGATTTGTTCAAAAAGTGCTCGCAAAATCTCACATATTGGGACAAGTACAAATTAATGCAAATATAACAATCTATGGGAAAGAGTAAAATCAGGACTGAAATCATTGAGCACATCTGTATGCCACTGGCTCCAGGGAATGTGAAAAGTAGAGACTCTGATGCCCTCTGACAAATGTTTGAATGAGACAGTGGAACAACTAAGCTATTGGCAATTTGAAGCACTGAAAGTCTGTTTTATGATGAACCCCAAAACAACGCTGAGAAAGTGCACTCTTTGATCACACTACTCTTTAAAGTGCCGCACTGGTCTCCTTCCCATCAGGCCAATTTATTCTCTGGCAATGAAGCAGTTTGTTCACCCAAACTGCAGTATTAACATCTCTCTCCTTATGATTTTCAAGATCCCACTTCAACTGTGTACTTCCATTTCCTTTATAATAGCTATGTCCTGCATCTGCACATTGACCAGAGCTCAGAACTTTCTGCCCCTAAAGGTGCAGTCCCCATCTTACCTTCTGTGCAAGGCAACTCCATCATGCCATTACACATACAATATTGGAAGACAACAGCACTAAAGACAACACTAACACTTATGTGGTTCTGCTACAATTTCTGTTTGCATAATCTTTCTAAATGTTCTTATACACACCTTGCCCATTTTGGTGAATGGTTGCCAATTACATTTTAGCTTCAGGGAAATGCCAAGGTTGTGAGAATATAGGAGTTTAATATGGTGATTGGCTCTCTCATATTCAAAAAGATCCCATAAGATACATGAGGTAGAAGACCGGAAGAACATTACTTCAAAAGGTTACAGTAGGATTAAAACAAATATGAAAATTGTGCATGACGTAACATTCAGACGTATATGAAGACGTGTCTTACTGGATTGAAACTTGGAGCATTTGTAAAATTCTAGTCATTTCATGAAAGAGTTTGTTATGAAAATTTAACATATATATTTTTCAACCATAAGATTGAAAAATAATAGTGTAAATAGAATGTAATTATATAAAAATGTTTTTCAATACCATTTTACAGTTGTCATGTGGCTAAACTTGCTTTCATTGATAGGAAATTATAGTTCAAGTAATGAAAACATTCATGTGCTACTGTTAGTTTGTAGTGGTTACATGATGCACAGATTCACATATGATTAGTTTATTTTATTTCGGGGACCCCAGAAACACATTCAGCCTTGACCCGGTTTGCAAAATGAAGAAGAGAGACATGTAACTAGGGGCACAAATGAATTAATAATAAAGAATATATTAAACAAGTAATTGAACAAAAAGCAATTGGTAAACAACAAATGTGCAGGCAAAAGCCCACCCAACTAACCTAGATGGTGATAGTTAAATAAAACCCAGCAAAACACTCTACACAAGAACGGTTAACTACAAACAAGACAGAAGTCCAAACACAGTCCAGTAAAACAAATGCAGATGATGACAGTGAAAGGAATGAAACTCCTGTGAACAGTGCAATGAATGAAATTTAAAGTTTTGTCCCACCGGGATGCTGATGTAAGTTAAGGTTTATAGTGACTCGGAGCACTCCCCAGACAAAGACGTTTTCCAGTCCCGACGAAAACCACATGTAAAAGCAGGCCTGAGACAAAAACAAAAATCTAGAAAATCTGTCGAAACTGTAATCCTTTATGAGTAAAGCATTGAAACAAACAAACATACTGTAGATGATTGTGATCCTTTGGTGTCATATGTCTCCTTTTTAAAAGCAGCACCTCATTACATTTCTTCCTTCTGGCAACCCCTGAAGCAAAGCCGACACTGCCCTATATTGTAGCAGTTCTGTGATTGGTGGGAATTGAAGTCCATACTAAGTAGCACTGCTACATGTGCTTGGATGTAGATGGTCTGTGGCTAATTGTATTTCAGCTTTCTTAAACAAAAGTTTTTTAAAGAAGTACCCAATGGAGATTTCAAATCTGTTTTAAGCTAAAATTGTAGATAGAAAGCAGATCATTGTGGCACTTTGTCAATAAATTATAGCATCAGAGAAATGCAGATTCTTTATAATCTTTATAGATAATGCCACCATTGGGTTGTTTTTAGTGTAACATGTTTTATCACTGTAGCTTAAGTGTTACCAAGCCATCTTTTATACATTCTACATAAGTTAAAGTACTTTTTATTTCATTTTCATGGACATGAACAATCATGTCACTTACCCACTTCAATTTTAAGGAGCAGGAGAAGTGAGCTGCTGTGAGTGGGGTACAGCTACAGAGACGAGCATAAGATGGGGCAGTGGAAGGAAAAAGAACGTTGGCATCTCACAACAGCTACCCCTGCATTCTGGTAAATGGGATGGTACTTGCATAGTATGGAGATGAACACACCATATTATTACTACCATACTGAATAAACAGACTATCACTATTAGATAATTGAATAAGTAAATGCACATCTAATATCGTACCTTCCTTCTTGTCCAGCTCCGTCTGTGAACACCTGATCCCGTGTCCTGCTGTGATGATGCACGACTGAAGGTGTTTCAGCGTTTTTTCTACCAGAAGCGGCCATTAAACAAATACACAAAAAATATCTAAAATATACAAGTCAAAATAACCGCTTTCAAGGTAAACGTGACAAAGTAAACTGCTTTGTACTGGACGTCACACAGAATGTTTCTCTGTTTTAAGATAGCTGGGATCTCAAATTCGATAATGTTTTTCAATTGGAGATTTAGAAATTTCAAAAATGTTTGCAGTGTGTTGTATTTGAAAAATCTAAAAAAAAAAAAAATGATCAGTCCTGACAAATTTTCTTGAAGTGTGCAAAATTTCCCTAAAATTGGACTACTGGGAGTCAAGTTGTTTTATACGGATGGACAGATGTGACAGACAGACCGACAGACTTGGTTATTGCAGTGTGTGCCTTTTTTATCATTATATGCAAACACACCAGAAAAGGCAGGGAGATTAAACTAAATGCTACCCGAGAGACCATGAAAATAAACAAATACAACCCAAAGGCTTTGACTTAATGTTTGGGTTTGGTTTGGCCTTTCTTTTTTGGTCTCCAAGTCCAAGTTTCCCATTATTCAAGGTTGTGGCCATTGGTGGTGTGCTTTCCAGTGAAAAAGAAAAAAAAAAAAAATATATATATATATATATATATATATATATATATATATATATATATATATATATATATATATATATATATATATATATATATATATATAGTATGTCTGCACTAGCACAGACTTAGCTCATACCAGTGGCAGCTTAAGGCAGTGGTCCATGTTCATAGTGCCATACCTCCCAACAAGTGCAGCCCATCTGGCTTATCCAACTATGTTCATGGGTTTTTAACTATAACAAATGTATTTAGTTAATTTTCAGATAGGATCAAATTTTGGAATATTCCTGCTGAGCAAGTACAAACTTAAGGGTATCTTTTATAAAGTTGTGTTCTTTTTAATTATTTGAAAGCAAATACAAGTATTTTCTTGTCTCAAATCTTAAGGGATTTCTCTGCATTGTTACGTAAGGTGTTTGAACTCTTTCAGGTATCACAAAGCACCCACCCATTTGATCTTTTTTCATCAATATGGACTTTCTGCTCAGTCATGCCTTTGATTTCACTGCAACAGATCTAGAAAGAAAAATGTGCATGTAGTGCTTATCAGTGACAAAAAAGAAAATAGCAAATTTTAGCACAAACTTTTCTGTGCACTAATGTTATGGATGCCATGTCATGTTTTGATCTTTACAGTGCCTACAGTTAGCCTTTCATCAAGCAGAAATGGTGCCAGGCACATTTGCTGTGTACTGTTTTTTCAGACATTTTGCTTCACAATTGCTTTCAGTCCTCCTGCTTTTAAAGTAAGGCACAGATCTTGTATTTGTTGTCTGAAAGAACACTGGTTTGGTGTGGGTTGCGTTTTTCAGACTGGAATATTTGAGAAATCAGAAGCTTGGAATGAGGGTGTGTGTGTGTGTGTCCACGTTATGGGGAGGTGAAGACAGACAGGATGAACCTGCTTCTTACAGTGCGGTGCCTTTGGTCGCTTTGTTCTTTAGCACTGAGTATCATTAAACTGTGTGCCCTGCTTTTTATATTTGCATACAATGGTCATACTAATACACCGTATTCTATACTTTTGCTTACTGCAGGATAGTTATGGTAGTATAGTAGTAAGTGCTGCTGTCTCGCACAGCCAGAAATCTGGATTTGGGAGACATTAAAGCATTCTGCTCATATCACAAAGACATGTTTTAAGGTAAATTGGTGACTCTGATTTGGCTCACTGTGTAAGTAACCACTATGTAATAAAATAACACCTCATCCAAAGCTGCTTTGAGCATCCAGTGTTGCCAGAGTGACATCTAACTCCCAAAGTCATGAACGGGATTAAGGATATTTTAAAATGGATGACTGGATACTTGGTGGTGGCGGCTACACTGGTAATGGGTAAGCAGGTTAGTGCTGCATAGAATGTTTCAGTGACAGTCTCTACATTTTGCTGTTTTCTTTCTTTTAGCAAACTGGGACATCTGTTTAGGGCTAAATGTTTGTGAAACCCTCAAGTACTATGTAAAGCAGGCGTGTCTTGATGAGGAATAATAAAAAAGCACATTTTATGTGTTGTTTCAGGGTGAGGACAGTGCTCATTCATGTCAGTAATACATACATGATTATTCAACAGTGGCCATTGCCATTCTAGCAATGTTTTTATCATCCTTTGATAGTTGAATGGATAGCAATTTACTTAAGATTGATGTGAATTGTGCAATTGAACTGGTGGGAGTCTCATGTATCAGGGAAGAAAATTCAAATCAGTTATCAGTAGGGACTGACCAGAGAAATAAACCAGCTGTAATAGAAACTAAAGCCGGAATTAGTGTAAGACACCCTAATTCGTATAAAATGTAATAATTTACTTCATGAGGTACAAGTACATAATAAACAAGAATAGGTATGGCACATATCTGAAATATTAAAATGTGTTCAATTTAAATGTGAAAAGTTTAAATATGCTGGATTGTAATCAAAAATTGTTATTTGTCACCCTTTAATAGAGGCCTAGATCCCTAGTAAAGGATCAAAAATACTATCATGTTCATAATCACTAGACTTAAAATACTGTAAAATGATACCCCACATGCCTATATATGAAAATTTGTCATTTTTAACCTTCTGGGATTAGCTTTGCATGCCTGTATTACTGAGCCCCATTTTGTCAACCTTGACCCCTCATATGCCTTTGGGGTGAACCCCTGGGACCAACTGCTGTGATCATTATTCAACAATACTGGTATTATCATCAGGGTGTAAATTTCTGCACTAAGAATGATCCAAAAAGACCTCAAAATTAGTGAATTGTGGGGAAAAAAAACTTGACATCTTGCCTAACTACACATCAAGACATATCAAATGGTATATCATATGTGCTGTTTTTCTCCTGTTGGTGAATGAGAAGGCACCAGGAAAAAAAAAACACTAAAATGATGTTAAATCATTCAGAAGTAATTATGAATTATGAACACAAAAGTTTATATTGTATATTGTATTGTATTGACCCCCCTACTTTTGACACCCACTGCACGCCCATCCTACCTGGAAAGGGGTCTCTCTTTGAACTGCCTTTCCCGAGGTTTCTTCCATTTTCCCTACAAGGTTTTTATTGGGAGTTTTTCCTTGTCTTCTCAGAGAGTCAAGGCTGGGGGGCTGTCAAAAGGCAGGGCCTGTTAAAGCCCATTGCGGCACTTCCTGTGTGATTTTGGGCTATACAAAAATAAACTGTATAAGTGTATAAGTATATTCTCGTCCTGCAGTAGAATTGCAAAATTCCAAGAACTGTAAAGAATCCAAATCTGGGGCTACTTTTACAGAAGGGCAAATGCAGGTGGAGAAAAAGGAGGAGGAGGAGGACAGAAACAAACCTGAAAGCCTCACAAGTTACACTCCTTAAGTTCTGAAAATCCCATGGAGGAATCCGCACTAGAAACTTTTACCAGACTGGCAAAGACTGAATGCGAAAAGCAAAGAGACTTTGTTATAAAGAGCCTGCAGCAGGGAAAAACAACTTGAAAATGTCCCAGAAAAGAACTGAATAGCACCATAGTACATTCAAGTGCAAAATGACTCTTATAGCCCATCCCTAGTTATCAGTTTTGGCCATCTGCTATCACCTCCTCATTTGTTTGTGAACACAGATAAGCCACTGTTTCTGGAAGATTACTGTTTTATCCACTACCAACCTGAAACTATCAAATATCCCAAACCGGTTTACCAAAGTCTGACACAAACATTTATTGGAGAACACATTATCCTAAAAAATACAGTATATAAAGCCTAAACTATTTTATGTAATGTTATTACAATAACATTTGTAAATCTTCATAAAACTTGTAAAGGCAAGCGTGCCGTATTGGTATTAGCAGGTTTCCAATGGTGTGGAAAGTAGGTGGCACAGTGTTTAGTGCTGATGTCTCTAACCTCCAGAGTCCTGGAATCAAATTCTAACCTAAGTGTTGAGTTGCACCGTTTTCCCGTGTAAGAGTGGATTGTTCTCCAGGTACATGTTTTTCCTCACAAATATTTGAATTTTGAGTGAAAACTGTACATTAGCCTAATAAGGGTGTACTTCCTCCAAAGTACCTGACATGAAACTGGCATTAAAAAGAAATTATATAAAAATTAATTAAATGGATATTAGTTACTGTAAATTGGCCAGAACATGAGTGAATCAGTGTAGGTAAGTGTACCCTGAAATGGCCTTAGCCATGGTGTCTAGGATGGACCCCCCACCAGCCTCCCATGATGAAAGCTAGATTAAGTACCTTATGGGCACCAGGATGTCAAAATTTGAAAGACTCCCATTAAATCAATGTTCTGGGTACATACATACACTAACAAATTATGATCATCAAATATGCCAATAATTAATCAGGCACAGATATTGAAGTAGAAAAAAAAATCTAAAACGTTATATCACGTCAACTTCACCTTCTTTTTACATTTTTACTTTTCCATTGGTGTAATACAATGAAAGTAGTAAACTGAGTGCAACGTCATACCTGTGGAAAATGAACTTTTTCCTGATAGTGTAGTTAATGAATATCAAGTTGTTATTTTTAATAGGCCTATATAATATTTAATGGAGTGTTTTGATTTTGCATATATTTATAGTGGTTTCATAGTCTACCAGGTTATTGTTCATGTCTACATCTATGTTGTTGCTAAAGCTGCTAGAAGTGGCGATATAAACCCTGTCCTGACTGTCAGCAATGGTCTCAACTGTGGGATTTATGGCTTGTCCAAATCATCTTTTAATTTTTTTTTCCTTTTTTTTTTAAGTATAGTTTTGGTCAAAACTCCACCTTTGGCTTCTCTAATTTTTTCCTTTCACAGCACCTCACTTTGAATACTCTTCCATTTGCTCTTTTTTCTGTCAGCAGAGTAACAGGATGTCATAATAGTGACCCATTAGACACCTGCTCTGATCGTGCCCTCATCCCATCATGTTTTTCTTTTAAAAGCTTTGTGTTTAGGTCTGATTTGGACAGGTTCATAATAGTGAGGGTCAGGGACGATGCTGAATGGTGTGTTGCTGTGTGTGCTTGTACTGTTGATGAAACTGTTATTGGGCTTTTATTTCTTTCATAAGCTAAGACCCCTTTGTGAGAAGGGCCTCTTGTTCTGCCCCTAAGTCACCATGATGTTAGATCTGGTCATGCTCATGACACTAAATTGCATTAAGTGTGTCTGATGAGGTACTTCTGGTTTTATAGCTCAGGTTACAGTTTGCTGTAACTCAGTAACTGATTTTGGTACTCCTCGTTAGCTCAAACATATTCTGAGGAATATGCTGAGAGGTCCAGTCTTTGGCATCTGTATTTCTGTATACTTAAAAGATTTCTTTCCACTTCAGTCAGCTTTAACTTTACTTAAATGTAAACAGTATTTTTTATATCTTTTAATAGTTAAAGGAAATCTTTCATGTGGGAGCTTTGGAAAATAATTGCCACCAAACAACAGGCTGGTGTTGTCACTAGTCTAACCATTGTGTGTTTGGGAAGAGCTCAAATCCCAAGAATCATGGCAGGCCCATTGCATAAGTGCTACATTGATTCTTGGGATTTAAGTTCTTCCCCCAGCAATGTCACTGGTCTTCTGTTCTCTGGCGATTTATACCAAAACAGAGGCATTGTTTTGACACACCATTTTTCAAAGTGTTCACATGAAAGGGTACGTTTCATTATTAAGATATCCATCCATTCATCCATTTTCTAACTCGCTGAATCTGAACACGGGGTCATAGGAAAAAAAATGATTGCTCCCCTTGTGTGTAAAAATTGGCAATACTGTATAAAAAGTTTAGTCAGGTGTGTTTAAGAAGCCTGACGACAGTTGCTTATAACATTGTCTGTTCTGTTTTTTCCCAGCTTCACTTGGCTTTCTGCTCAGGTCCACACCAACATGATGATTCACCTCACAGGAAGTATTGTTGAAAGCTTCGACAGAGAGTTTCGCTGCATTTATGCAGATTCCCAAGTCATCAGCGGTCTCCATGATCCCAATGATGATGATGATGATGATGCAGTTGTAAATGTCCAGATTCCTCGGCCCAATGGAATTTTCAATTTTGATTACAAACTGGAAGGGCCTAAACAGAATGTTCGCTCTGACCCCTCTAGCAGCCTCTCCAGCAACAGCCTTTCCAGCATTAAGAAATCACCCGGGGCAATATCCCCAACAAGTAAAGCCAACCATGATAAAAAGGAAGGGAACAACGGCCTTAGTAATGTGGATAAGGGAGGCTCAAGTCCTACCACATTCCATTTTCCTAGCCAAATACTTCGAGGCTCTGGAACTGGAGGGCCTAGTGTTGTCCCATTAAATGAATGGTCAAATGCACGAAATGGGCCTAGCGTGGTCCCATTCACCGAATGGTCAAATTCAAGAAACGGACTTGTTCAGAAGTCAACAGGTTTGGGTCTGTTTGAGACCCGTCAGAACTTTAACTCCAATCACAACACTTACCTTGAACATGAACCCAACTCCAAACAGAGGCCAACAGTCTTGCTTTCAAAAATGACTGATTTATTAACTCTTCCAACAAAAAATAAAGAGGTGCCACCACCAAATATGCCAGTTAGGTCACCACCCCGAAATGGCTTTCCTGCCTTTAAAGACATAAAATGGTCTGATACTGAAAACAGACCTGGCATACCTGATGGGCCCCTTCCTTCAGAGACTCAACCGCAAGAGCGAATGAATAAAATCAACAGACATGATGAGAAAAGAATGACTCTGGGTCACAGCAAACTGGAGTTGGTAAACCAGTACAACAAAACAAAGAAAATATACAGCCGCTTTGAAATGAAATAAGAAACTTTTCTGAACAGCTGAAGATGAAAGTTGTGAAATATTGGCAGGGTCCGGGGTTATCATAGTACTGACGTTTTTAAAAACTATGCCATTGAAATGTTTAGTGAAAAGTTTCAGGTACCAAAGTTGCTTTTCATTTTTTACAGCAAGGAATTTCCTTTCACAGCCATGGCAGCAAACTGCTTTTTAGAAATGAACAGTTGAAAAGCAATGACTTGTATTTGCACATAAGAAATTCTTAGTGTGAAAGATGACAGTAGGATTTATAAAGCACAAATATCTGTCATAGCATCTATTTCATTATGGACTATTGCCATTTAAGATAACAATCCATACATACTCTGGACGCATGCTGGTACAGTACAGGCTATGAAAGGCTGTACTTGAACTCCAGCCTGGACAAAAGAAAAATAATAACTGTGAATATGCAAAAAGATCAATTTTTTTCATTACCAGCACGTTTTCAAATGAACAGGTAATAAAAGAAATCAAATGCCTATCAGTTGAACAGACATTGCCAGCTTTTGTAAAGGCCTCATTCAGCAGTTGAATGTGCTGCAGGGGTCAAACACAGGTCCTTGAAGCTGTGAGGCAGCCTGCTTCTTCCTTTATAAATCTCTTAACGTTATTGGATTTACAGCAGTTGTTTTGCACTTTTAAAAGCTGCTTGCCTTGTCTTTGTTATTTTATGGTTTGCAAGGGGTTGTGCAGTCAGCCACAGAACAAAATACACAATGCCTCAGAAGCGAGGGGCTTACTTTTCTAAGGCTCACAAGGAGGATGTCCTTGTTTTTTAATTAAAAAGGCAGCATTTCTTAGAGTTTCTAAAAAATAAATAAATAAACAACGGGTAGAGCTTGTTGTTTCTACATACTGTATACAAATATATTAGGAGTCCTTGTTGGCTAATTTCATTGCAGTGTTTATTGTTAACCTTTCATTAAATGGCTAACATTTTAGAAAACGGTTGGATGTCTGGTTATGTTTATGCAGGTGAAAGAGCAAGTCCTTTGCCAAGACTCGCAGCTCCAATGCTAATGAGGAGTTCAGAGGCAATGATTCCACTGAGTCTTACGTTACTGATCGGCTGCTTCTACTGTTGTCTTGGCACTGATGGGCATACTGTGCACCTGCCCTGGGCCCAAGAGAATATAGATAATTAAATAAAATAAACACATGAAGCTGTGAAGAACACATTGTCATTTTTATCTGAATTCCTATTATTGGGAATCCCCTTTTTTTGATTGATTTTTTTTAAACTGGTAAAAGGTATTTGTAAAAATTTTGATATTAAAATGTGAACTTTTGAACGCAGTGTCCAAAACCTCCTCATGCTTAAATATTGAAAAGAATGTTTTTATTGTGTCTTTTATTATTGAAAAAGTATTATGACTTTTTATTTAAAATGATTCTAATGTTGGTTTTGCTGCAATTAAAATGTATATAAAAAAAGGTTTCCTGTGTTTAGTCTGTTTAAGTGATTCCTTTGGAGAACAGATAGAATTTATGTAGTGTGAGGAAATGTTAACAATAACAGATTCTAAAATTTAAAATCCCCACATCCATTTACTGAAAGTGTCCTTTCTGCCATAAGCCAATCCCGGTAGCATTAAATACAATCCAGGAACCAACCCTGGATAGGCCACCACTGTTTTGGTGAGGGAGGGAAGGGGAGAGGCTAAGCATGCACAATCCTGTCCTTACTTATATTGGACCAGAGATACCAGTTACCCTAACCTGCATATGATAAGGACCAAGAAAAAACGTATAAATTAATAGAGATAGGCTGCAAATGTCTCACATGACTTGGCCAGAATTGAATCCTGGGCTACTGGAGCTGTGAGGACGTCACACTAGCCGTTGCACCACTGTGACACCATTAATTTAAAATTAAAGTGTTATTCTGTTTACTTAAACATTATTTATGATACATGTGCAACAAATGAGTGTCATAGCACAATTCTGTCAATTTGATTGGAATTACACTATATAAAATTTTCAGAACTTCCTACAGAATTTCAAAAATATTCAAATATTTAATTTGTTCCTAGTAAAATGTTATTTATGACTTCTGCATTAAGTATAATTTACTAAAGTCACATGTAAATTGGGCACACTTTCAGTTTGTAATTAGAATAGGCAGGTTTAACAATCTACAGTATGTATACAAGGGATATCTAGCATGTAAGGCAGGGGAAGTTACAATACAGAATTTGTACACTTGATTGAAATTGAATCTTCCAGTGGCCCATACATTTGAAATTAAAGTGCTCAAATGACACAGCAGACAGAAGAAACTTAGTAAGTAGGCGAGTTTTATCCTAGAAAGGTGACATTTCCATTTGTAGAAACAATGTCTTAACATAATTCAAAACAGTATTTATTATACCGGTTATACAGATACTTACAGTAAGTCAACAAAACTACAACCTGTTTCCAAACACCCTTTAAGTACACCTGATTGTTATTTCTGTATTTACTTGAATCCCAATCTGTCAGCTTTATGTGGTTGAAATGTTGCATAAGGCAATACCCGTGGCATAAAAATTACCCATTCAAGCATATGCTGATGGAATACTGCAAAAAAAGTATTGCTACATACTGTACTTGCCACTGGAACAAGACAGCAATGCAGCTTTGCTTCTGGTGTATGGGAGTTACAATCTTTCAGTTATATGCTGGGGTTACAGCGGCCATTGTTATTTATTGAGTTTCCTACCCATAATATTTTATTAGCCTTTACTTTAAAATATTGGCCAAATGCCTTCATGTATTTCACCTACATAATTATTTTATTTCTGATTCATAACCACTGCAAAAGGGAAAGTCATATCTAATTTGTAGGCCTACATGCATTGCAATGTTTTGTTTACTTGTTGTGGCATATGGTCGGGGCCCCTGCCCAGCCGAGGATGCCTATATAGTAGAAGGACCCAGGGAGAAAGCACATTCAGGGCATTATCTCCCCCAGAGGGCAGCCCCCCTGGTTTGTAGCGATACCTCAAGACATCCAAAGGGCTCCTTAGGAGATTGGAGCACTTCCGGGTGCCCTATAAAAGGAGCCACTACTCCAGAAGCCAGGGTCGGGAGGTGGAGGACAAAGTTTGCCAGGAGGAGTGGAGGTGGAAGGAAAACAGAGAGAGAAAGAAGAAAAGTGTGTTCTGTGCTTGTGCTTTGCAACTGTGTTGTGTATGTGGGAACAGAGGAAGACATTTCCCATAAAGAAAAAGAAAAAATATAATAAAGTGTGTGTGTTGAACTTGTGTTCTGTGTCTGTGTAAGGGGTATTTAAAAAAAAATCAAGGTATTGCATCTAATACTGATTGTCTAATTGTATAGGATGCAAAAATAGCTTGAAACATTAAAAATAACACATAGTTTTGAATGCATATTTGAAACCTTATAGTTTTTGATTGCTTTAAGGTTTTTCTTTTTACCTAGTTTGAATTTTACTTGGTTAAAGGTATATTACTCATAAGAAAAGTCTGTGTGTACTATTAACTACTTTTTAAAAAAAATATCTGTTTCTAAATTTTTGCTAAGCAGTTCCACGAGTGATGACACTTGGGCAAGATTCTTTGATTCAGGTCACCCTTGGCAGGAATGTATATTTGGTTGGGTACATTTTAAAAATATTTTTAGTTTCATCCATGTAATTATAAGCCAGCTGACAGTTGTGTAAAGTTTCAATGCACAGTATCGCCTTAAATTAGTCACCTTCTTAATTGCTTCTCCTAAGCCTGTGTGACTAAGAACAGCCAGCCACTGACAATGATATGATGACAGAAGCAGGGCACTTTCACAACTGACAGGAAAACCGTTCTGACATCTGGTGTTTGTTTGGAAAACAAAGACCATCAAAACATGGTGAATTTTGGGTTTAAAGCAATGCAAGGTGACCTGAACTTCATACATTAATACATGTCTATGCATGAAATTAATCTGATTTATTTTTTATTGATTTTGTTTGTTTAGATTTCTTTAATTTGGTGTATGAAACACATTTCTGTAAAAATGAATTTTATGAGCAATACTGTAAGATTTCCAAAAGGTATCTTTAAAGTCAAAGCATTCAGCAACTTAAACCCAAGAAAAGTATATAAATAAAATATATTGTTATGACTATTATTCTTCTTATAAAAGTTACAATTATTCTTGAAATATTTCAAAAGATTTGAATTAAGCACTCCTGTAGATAATTTAATGAGTAAAAGAAACATGTAGTGGTACCATAGTCTGCTGAACACAAGAACTAAATAGAATACAATCAAGTTTAAATTGTAAAATAAATATGTCCAATTTGAACCTGGAACTTCTCTGAAAATATCAGTCAGACCATAGAAGGCATGGATTGAATACTCGTGAGAATTAAGTGCTGTTATACTATGTGTAGCATTTGATTAAAAGGAAACCGGTGATTTTTTGCAAAGCAGAGGCACTTTAAATAGAGTCTCGATATACTAGTTAGTCAACTGGATGCACACAGATACAATCACAGTACTGGTATAATAAGTCCAGTAAATAAATTATATCCGCCACAAATATGTTAAGCAATCAGTCTACAATTTGACACATTTACAGTTATCTTTTGCAGTAAACATTTTGCTGTGACTCATTATGTCTGCTTACAGCACTATAGTTTCACTAAAAAAATTAAAAACACTATATTTATCTTTGTGTAGAAAATATGCAGAATGTTAAATTTTAAAATTACACTGCACAGTGATATTAATAGGACCCACAAAATATTATTTTACTAATGTAGTGCAAATTAACTGTTATGCAGATGCAGCAATAACGCATGGAAAACCAGAAGTGTGAATAAGATCTAACTGATTACATCATGCTATCATGGCATAATGTGCACAAAATACAAAAATATTCAGCAAGCTTAAACAAACATCATTTAGCCCCAGACTACACTAAAATGCAAGCACACTTGAAACAAAACACATTCTAAATATTCTTCTCAGTTTAACAAGTTGACACAGTATTAAATAAATCAAACAACCTAGTATAACAAATTTACCCTTCTAAGCTCATAAAGCACAGAGGAAGCAATTATTTCTGTATTTCTTTTTCTTCTCCAGCCATCTCTATTGGCTTATCAAACTCATCAATTTAGGTATGTTTACAAGACTGAAGTTTTACTCTGTTGACCTTGCTTTCTCTCTCTCAGTAGTGGGGATCGACTTAATCCTACTTTTTGTAAAAATTGATTGATTTGTATGGAATGATTGCAATCAAATTAATTTAAAAAAAAAAATTACCCTTCAATTTCTGAACCCATAGTCTCCTGCTGTCGGAAGCCAAGCCTGTCCTGTATTATAAAGGAAGCAATACTGGATAGGATGCTGGTGCATTGCTGGGGGTTGTGTGTGCACATTGACACCATTTAGAGCTGTGACATAACTGCATTTCTTTGGGAGAACAATGACATTCAAATCAGAAACTTTCTTAAATAAGAAAACATGGACAATTCTTATAAAAAAAAAAAATCACCCATTCTAAACTGAGGTCCAAGCACTGTGAGGGAGTAATTAAGATGTAACAAAAGAACATATTTTGCAGTGGTGTATTTTTAATTCCATACCGTCAGATCACAGATTTAGAGCTTGGCATAAGCAGAACACAGCAGTGTAAAATAAAAGTTCTAAAAATTCACAGCATGTCTTTCTAGATTTGTTGTTTAAAACCACACTTACAAATAGTGGAAGATGTGATGTTGAGTAAGAAGAAACTAGCTTAGCTGTAAACATGTTTATAAACATATCTATACTCAGGGTGGATCTACTATGAAATTAATGAAGCTTTAGTCCACACTGCGTATACACTTTGGGTATCTACTGCTTGAGAAGAGGTTTCTAAATAAATAAATATTAATAACATAGTGCAATACCATACAAAATAACAGTTAAAATAAAAATTAAAAGGTGTTTAAAGAATAAAAAAAGAAATTTGTGGTGATCTATTACGGAACAACCCTATTGCAGAAGATAACAGTGGTTACCCAGACCTAATTGCTGGTTTCAAATGCCATCCCTCATAATAATTCAAGCTTCAGGGTCCCAACAATGTAGGTTTGCCACCGTCTGTACTGTGAATGTATTGTCTCTACAACTCAACACTGGTTCCACTGATGCACTCCTTAATTATAAAGGTGCTAATTGGAAGTCCTAACAAGGACAGTGGGGTACATATCCCATGTGATCCATACGCAGAGTCTACACGGTTTTCTCCCTACAGCTCAAAGACATGCATGTTAGATGAACTGGGATTGTCAGACTGTTCCTGCTTTGCCTGCAATGTTTGCTAGGATAGACTCCAGCTTCCCAGTGACCCTGCTCTGGGTAAGCACGTAAAAATAATGTATAGAAGAATACTTATTTGAAAAAGACACTGTTAAGTGTTATGGGTGTTGCACAAACCATATGGAGGCTAATTTCAAGGAGACACCAGGGAAAGCTACTGAGATTACACTGTGCACTGACTAATTCCTCTTCTCCTATAGCCAGGACAACTTCAAATACCTCTCAGCCTGACTCTGACATGCTTGAAGCTCCACCAATATCAGTCTCAAACAGAAAAATAAATCTGAAATTGTGAATTTTCAGTGATGTAATAAGTAATAATTACAAGATTTATAAAGTTTAGCCTTTTTGAAATATATTTATTCTCTGATTAACTTACACTGGAGTTTGTATAAGTACTTATCTCTTAACTAATTAATAATGTGTCAAAACTTGCATATCAACAAAGGTGGAAATTAACAAGATCCAAAACTCTCCAGAATTATCTTTTAAGAATCATATTAACTTTACAAAGGCCACTAAAAACAAAATTTGACTTTCTGTACTTTTAATATCTCCACTTTCCCATCTGCTAAACACTATGAACAGAAAAATGACAAGATATCTTCAAGAATCCAGGGTCTGTATCATTAGTCTATACGATTCTGAAGACATTTAGCTACATTTTTTTCAGCTGACAAACAGCACAAATTATGCAAGGCAGACTATGACACAGATTTCCAATTTTGTTGAAGATCATCTATGTTTGAGGTCAGTTAACTCTTCAAACAAGTGAGAAATTAACACTACTTTGCATTTATAATTTTTTGTTTCTCCACAATGATTGACACATAAAACAACCTTGTAGCATTGCCTGACCACCTCTGTATATTTTTTAACAGACCAAAATGCATTACTGCTGCAAGTAATGTCAAATAGCTCTTTTACATGGTTAGTTACATACAAATCAAAAATGGAATTGTCAAAATTTGACACATTACCATGTTTTAAAGCAGGGGTGGGCAAAGTCAGTCCTGGAGGGCCGCAGTGGCTGCAGGCTTTTGTTCCAACACAGTTGCTTAATTAGGTAGCAATGCTTGCCAATAATTTCATTTCATGGCTATGTCAGCTCATTCTCATATCCTACATTTTTTTCCCCCTTTCTAAGGATATCATCCAAATGATTTGAAGGCTCAAATGGATTTAGTAATTTGCAGTCCTTCACTTTTTTCTCTTCACTTTCCTTCCAAGCATTTAATTAAACCCAATAGTGCACAATAAATACGCACAGGTGTAAATGGTAACAAGCTAAATGGAGGAAAGCTGGTTTCTTTTGCCATTTGCATGTTATTGCTAATAAGGAGCAATTAAAAATCGAGACTACAGTCGTTTCAACTGAACAGCGAGTGAGACAACTACAGTGAAGCACAAGTGTTACTTGAGCAGTAAGTGCTTCTTATTAAGCAGTTGGGTTGGAACAAAAACCTGCAGCCACTGCGGCCTTCCAGGAATGACTTTGCCCACCCCTGTTTTAAAGGGTGCACATTTAGTCTGTCAAAGTAGTGCAGTGGTTAGTGCTGCTGCTTCACAGTTTGAATTCCTGGGTTTGAATCTTGCACATTCTGGATGTTGTCTCCACACGTGTACATGGAGTTTCCGTTCTCATCCTCAAAGACATTCAAGGGTAGTGTTTCCAAATTTGCTCTGGTATGAGAGCAAGTACAGCAATGAGTATACTCAATCCAATGGTGTTTCCTGCCTTGTGCACTGTGCTGTCAGGACTACTTCTGGCCAATTGTGAACACACCAGAAAATTAAAATTACTCTTATTCTGACTTTTCGAATGAGAAATCAACAAGACCTTGCATTTCATAATGGATTCCTTGTGAAGGCATTTATACCCCCATAAAATGCAACCATAAGAGGAAATGATGTTTTCATTCCAGTAATTACAAAAAACACATGCAATCCATATCAGTCTAACAGTAATGGGCAGATTATGCTTGGGGCTGGTGGGTAAATAATTTTATATTGATTATCACATCTAATATTTATGCCACAATAATTTTAGAATAATACGTTAACTATGTGATCATTTCAAGAAAAAAAGTCACATTTTTATAAACCTAAATGTCTACAAAGTGTCTGATAAAAGGCTTGACCAAAATAAACCAGTAGAAACTAACATATTTCTACAATGGCCAACAAATAAAATAAATAAGACGCATCCTTCTCTAATAACTGTTACTATGAATATTTATAAATCAACTAGCCACATGAATGCAAAAGTTGTTCAACACAGGAAAAGCTGAGCAGTGTGGGGTGTTGGCAGCATAGCTGAGTCCAAACCTGTAGCTGTTAACTTCAACCGCAACAAAGATTACTTTTCTCAGATGGAAGATATTTTGTTGCTGGTACAGCCCTACCACAGACTGAACACTTTAAATAGCAATTTAAAGTAATTAGCTGTGCAGACGGGCTAATGGCTTTAAGTTTTCTAGTAGAGAAGCGCAAAGGTGAACAAAACTTGTAAATCAAAATCAGCTGGACTTTGACAAATTAAATGAGAACACATTTGAGCACACCTACAGAAACTAAAAAAATGACCCAAATTGCTAGACGATTAAATTAAATTGCAGTGTCCAAAAACTGTTTTTTCCATATTTATTTGAGGTACACTGGTGGTACCACTGTACATGTAGGCCTCACAAACTATTAACCCTGAAGTGCCACTCTTTCAGTCTCAGTCATCTTTACTTTTCCAATGATGTTCTTAAGCTTTTAAATATCTTTTTAGAGAAGGTGAAATCACATTACAAAAATACAATCTTTGGAATGTGTTTGTCTACATAAAGAGAAAGAAGCAAATAAATGCCAAAAAACATGGACAGACAAGATAGATAAAAGGCTTTAATGCACTAAATACAACAAACACTGGAATTATTATGAATGTAGGAGAAAAATATCAAAATCTGGCATAATCATTCACCATGAGTTAAAAAAAATATGCATCAGCTCCCTGTTGCCACTTTTTACACTCCAAAATTAGAATGATAGCAATAAATGATTATATTAAAAAGTGCAGAAGGAGTAGGAGGCAAGCTGTTCATTGACTGTGTGTGTTGATCACAAAAATAAAAAATAATATGAAGAAGATGAAACTCAAGTGTTTTACATAATACAAAAGTAAGGAAGAGAGTTCTGCACATTATAGTAGGGAGAGAAAAAACTAACAGTTGAAACTCTTTCATTACATTGGACTACAGTACTCAAGTCAGATAGCAGATAGAGCGAAGACAAAATTAGTGTCAAAACTAGAAAGTCTAAAGATGTATCCAAGTATAGTTGGCTTAATTTTTATGAAAAGCAAGTTCAAGATTATTAAGATACAAATTGGGGAAAAAAAATTACAGTTTATAGAAATGGACATTGAGGAAGGAGTAAATGTCAGTGAGAGACGTTTTATATATGGAAGTGAAGTAACAGAGAATTAATCATTTGGTAATATCACAAAACACCTACATTGGTTGTTAATGGTAATGACTATAAAAAAGATTTTGAGAACCATCTTATTCCTATATACGAAATGTCTTGAAAGAATTCTACAATGAGAAACTCTAGAAAAGGAAATCTCTTTTGGAGAAATAAAGGTAAAGAAACTAAGGAGAAAACCAGTAAAAAAAAAACAAAGCAATGCAAAAGTAACTGTATTCTTAATTAAGCAAAGTTTTAGGAGTGAACATTTTGAACTTGCTCTTAGGTGGAACACCAATAAAAGTGATATTCTACAATTCTACAATGAGAAAGGTGGAACACCAATAAAAGTGATATTCTACAATTCTACAATGAGAAACTCTAGAAAAGGAAATCTCTTTTGGAGAAATAAAGGTAAAGAAACTAAGGAGAAAACCAGTAAAAAAAACAAAGCAATGCAAAAGTAACTGTATTCTTAATTAAGCAAAGTTTTAGGAGTGAACATTTTGAACTTGCTCTTAGGTGGAACACCAATAAAAGTGATATTCATAAAGTTTATGTTTTTCAACATTTTGACCGTTATAATTACAGAATATGCTTTTGATATAACCGTGACAAACAAAACAAAACAAATAAGTAAATAAATATAATATGTAAAAATAACAGAATGTGTGTATACCTTCTTACAAATGACTAATAGACACTCAGGACTCCAAAAACGTTTTGTGAGACTCTGTTTCACATTTGTTACAGGTTCTCTGTAATAAAGCTGAAATACAAAGTACGTTTTGGCTGTAAAAAGTCCTACGATCCAAACAAATTCTATAATCTTGTGTTCAGGCATGAACAATAATGTTCTTCAAAGACCTTGACAATTAGCATAAAAGGCATAATGGGAAAAAGCATTACATACACATACATATTTGATCTTAATGCTTTTAAGGTGTGATGGTTGGATAACTGGGGAATATATATTTCTGTGTGTCCAGTACATAATTGAATTTTTTAATTATATAATTATAGTAATGACTGGGCTGGAAATCCACAGTGCTCAGTAACTGTCCAGCCCTCAGAATCCCCTTATTTATTATTTACACTACACATTATATATATATATATATATATATATATATATATATATATATATATTACTGACATTGTTCAACCTTGAGAAAGTCACTTCCTCTGCCTGTGCTCCAACTGGTAATACAAACAAAATATAACCAATTGCATCTCAAATGTTGTAAGTCACCTTTGTATGTAATATGTGTTGTAAATGTAAATGTGTAATATGTAAATGTAATGTGAAAATATAAACAAAAGAAACTGCTTCTGTCATTCTAGCTATTGTATATGATTAGCGACAACTATGAGACCAGTTATCACTGTTGTTGTTTCCTCAAGTTTACATTTTTGGAGATTTTTTTTTTTTGCTTTTTTTCTGACTTTCTAGTTTCATTATCCAATCCTTTTATTTTCATCCAAAGGTAAACATTTTAAAGGTTAACTTAACATATATAATCTCTTTATCATTTACACCCTGGAATCAATAAAGAAAGGTTGCTTTTCATGTGTATTTCCCCTCCTGAACAAGTCATTAACTGACAGTCAAGGACAGTTTAATTACTTGCTTTGTATTACAATTTCCTTGTTAATAAAGCACTCGCGTTGATGTTGGAATGATTTAATATGATATTGAAAACTGGCTCATGTGTTAATATCTCAAAATACTGTTTCCATTTAATAGAAAAATGAGTTCTTAAAAATACAGTGTAAAAAGGTTAATACCTTTTTAGTTCATTAGTGCTACTTTATGTTAGTTACTTAAGTGGAATTACACATGTAAAGATGCTAAGAAAAGTTTAAGAATAACAGTTGTTTTATACAAATCATAATATTAATATTGTAGTTTAACAGTTATAGACTACAAGACCAACTTGATAGTTAATAAACTTAGTTTTATATATCTCATAAAGTGTATTTCAGAGATTAAAACATTCAGAGTTAAACAGATGAGATGGATGATACATCCTTCTCAGTGAAATCACCTCCATACTTCTTGATCATATCAGTGCAAGATCTCTAAGAGCACCTTCTTGAAGTCCCCACCACATTCAGAGCTTATGGCATCTCTTAAAGTTACATCATACTTTTCGGAGTACATGTCCTTTATGGTCTCAAGGTCAATCTGAAAAATAACCAATGTACTTTATACTACTGAAAGATTTTCATTATTCACTGGAAACAGTTTTTGTTAGCTAAGAAATGGAAATAAAGAATTTAAAATTTTGTTATAGAACTGTAGTTATTTGCTAGCATGCCCTTTGAGAATTATTGAAGAAATAATTTACAAATATCTGTTGTACTTAATGTAGAAGACTACTGCTCAGTTGTTAAAATACATGGTAACCACAACTGAAAGAAGCTGACCCAACAAAATTTTGCAAACAACTTATGGGTAGTTCGTATATGCAGAGCACAGTTCTCTAGTCTAGTCTAGTCGAGCTGAAGCCAAAGTCAAATAAACATTGACGTTCTGTGGCAGAATTGCATCATTGTTAAATGATGCGCCATAGTGAGATAACTTTGGGCAGAGGTAGTGAAACCTGCTGAAATTCACCAAAAGATGTTGCCTTGTGCTGATCAGTAAACTGTTTGGGTAACCATCTTGCACAAACTTTACAGTACCCCAAGTCATCATGCATTATGCCAAACGCAGATCAATAGATGATTTTCAAATGAAATCTCACTATGGCACATTGTTCAACAATGATGTAATCCCACAGCTGATCATCCATGTAGTTCCATGTAGAAATAGGACTATCGACCTACTGTATGCAAACGTTAAAAACACATACAGCGCCACCCTGCTGCCTGCGCTTGGGAAAGCAGATCATAACCTGGTTCTGCTTCAGCCTCACTACAAACCAAGAAATATACTGCTGGGGTCACATAGTGAGAACATTGAAGAGGCTGCTGACTGCACAACTGATTACATCAACTTCTGTATGGACATTGTACTTCCAGTAAGAACAGTATGCTGCTATGCTAACAACAAGCCATGGATCACAAGTGACATCAAAGGCCTTTTGAACCAGAAGAAAAGGGCTTTTAAAGACGGTGATCAGCATGAGCTCAAGCGCATGCAGAAGGAGCTCCGAGTCCAACTCAGGGCGGCGAAAGAGCAGTACAGGAGAAAGCTGGAGCAGAAGTTGCAGAATAACAGCATGATGGAAGTGTGGGATGGGATGAACATTATCACTGGCTGCAGCTTGAAGCGGGGTGCCACCATCGAGAGAGATGTAGAGAGAGCAAACCAAATGAACAACTTCTTTAATAGGTTTGACCACCCTAACCCACTCTCACGTCGGAGTACTGCATCCTCCAACCATCCTTCTGCTGATACCAGCATAGGTGAGACATCCCCACCCATAATTACCGCAGCACAGGTGAGCAGAGAGCTGAGGAGACTTCGTGCCAGCAAAGCAGCGGGTTCAGATAGTGTATCACCACGACTGCTGAAGGCCTGTGCTTTGGAACTGGGGAGTCCTCTACAGCGCATCTTCAACCTGTGCCTGGAACAGGGGAAGAGTCCCGAGGCTTTGGAAAACATCTTATATCACCCCAGTCCCAAAGGTATCACGTCCTAGTGAGCTGAATGACTTCCGGCCTGTTGCTTTGACGTCACATGTGATGAAGACCATGGAGCAATTGCTGCTTCACCATCTGAGGCCACGCCCTCGACCCTCTGCGGCTCGCATACCAGGAGAAGGTGGGAGCGGAGTATGCCATCATCTATATGCTACACCGATCCCTCTCTCACTTGGACAGAGGCGGTGGTGCTGTAAGAATTATGTTTTTGGACTTCTCTAGTGCCTTCAACACCAACCAACCTCTGCTCCTTAGGGACAACCTGACTGAGATGGGAGTAGACTCACACCTGGTGGCATGGATCATGGACTATCTTACAGACAGACCTCAATATGCTTGTCTTGGGAACTGCAGGTCTGACATTATGGTCAGCAACACAGGAGCGCCACAGGGGACTGTACTTTCTCCGGTTCTGTTCAGCCTATATGCATCAGACTTCCAATACGACTTGGAGTCCTGCCACGTGCAAAGGTTTGCTGATGACACAGCTACTGTGGGCTGCATCAGGAGTGGGCAGGAGGAGGAGTATAGGAAGCTAATTAAAGACTTTGTTAAATGGTGAGACTCAAACCACTTACACCTGAACACCAGCAAGACTAAGGAACTGGTGGTGGATTTTAGGAGACCCAGGCCCCTCATGGACACTGTGATCATCAGAGGAGACTGTGTGCAGACCTATAAATACCTGGGAGTGCAGCTGGATGAGAAATTGGACTGGACTGCCAATACTGATGCTCTGTGTAAGAATGGTCAGAGCCAACTATACTTTCTTAGAAGGTTGGCGTCCTTTAACATCTGCAATATGATGCTGCAGATGTTCTACCAGATGGTTGTGGCGAGTGCCCTCTTCTACGCGGTGGTATGCTGGGGAGGCAGCATAAAGATGAAGGACGCCTCACGCCTGGACAAACTTGTTAAGAAGGCAGGCTCTATTGTAGGAGTAAAGTTGGACAGTTTAACATCTGTAGCAGAGCAACGGGCATTAAGCAAACTCCTGTCAATAATGAAGAATCCACAGCATCCACTGAACAGTGTCATCTCCAGGCAGAGAAGTAGCTTCAGTAACAGACTTTTGTCACTCTCTTGCTCCACCGACAGACTGAGGAGATCGTTCCTCCCCAACACTATGCGACTCTTCAATTCCACCCGGGGGAGTAAATGCTAACATTACTGAAAGTTATTGTCTGCTTTTACATGCATTTTTATTACTATTTAATTTAATATTTTTTTTGTATCAGTATACTGCTGCTGGATTATGTGAATTTCCCCTTGGGATTAATAAAGTAAGTATCTATCTATCTATCCATCCATCCATGTTCATTTGACAATGCTTAGACAACTAGTCTAATAGCAGAATGTTGAGCTGTGCATGCTTGAACTACCAATAAACCTTTATGAATGTGTTGTATAGCATAAGCTTCTATCCATTGAGGTTACAGCGTAATTTAAAAAATTTCTTTACTTTATGATTTACCCTTATATAAGGAAAAAGAGAAGAAAATCATTAAACATGTGATTTATTCTTTAACACAAACAATATACACTGAAATGAGGATAAAGCTATTTAGCTGGCTTTCTTAAAATGTTTCCCATTACTAAAATTGGATATTTACCCAATATTTGTAAAGAAGAAATACTCTTTGCTGATGCAAAATGTAGTATCTCAATGCAGAAAAATCCATGGAAATTCTGGCACAGAATGGCTTACCTCAGAGCGGCCAACAATAATCCTTATTAGGGTGTCTTCATCAGTTCCTGCACCCTTCATAGCGCGCTTGAGGCAGCGAGCAAAGTATAGTTGCAGGTTCTTTGCACATCTTACTGATAAACAAATAAATAAATCACCAATATTAAAAAAGAGTAACACTGCTTAAAATAAATCAGAACTATTTTAATTAATGCAAAATATTCCAAACTTTGACATACATTTTCACAATGACATTAAGTCATTTGATGCAAGGAATATGATGAAGTATTTTGATTAAGTCTCTGAATTACAGTACTATTCTGAGGAGAAATACAAGTACTGTAAGAATTTCATTGTACTTGGTACACATGACAAACTTGAATTTGAACTCTACAAGATATTATATGTGTATAAAACATACAGTGCATTTTCAATTTAATACATTCAAATACAGTGAACTATTTTGACTTTCCTTGAATTTATTTACTTATCAACCAACCAACTTCTACTTGTTGGCCATTTCTGTAAGAGTAGTACATAGCTCGTTTTACTTAAGAAACAAACTTAACCTAGATTTATCCATTGTTCTTGAGGGAAATCTGCTATGAATGTCAGAAAAAATGTAAATACATGGATGATTGGTTACAAATTTGTCTTTGAATCATAAAGAGAAAATCTTAATAATATTTTCATATTTAGCATATTTATTAAGCTAATTGTTTTACCCAAAGGAAGTACATAATGTTCTTCTATACAAAATTTGTACCAGCAAGTGAAATGATTAGGTAAATTTTTCACAGTAAATTATTGGGGAAGACAAAAAATGTAATTTAGGAGTCCATTTTCTTAGTCATTGGACCACAGTACTTAGTGGATTATAATACCAACCCCCAGAGAGCATCCTTTACCCACCATAATATACATGTACAGTATATACAACTGAACTGCTTGTTGGCCAGTTGTTCAGGGTACACAATGGTTGTATTTTCTTCAGGAATCTTTACTTATTTAATTTTTTCAAAGTTGTAACGCTTTCATTATCTAAATTTTCACCTGGCCTCCAGGAAATATTTTTTGCATAATATGCATGTTTTTTTTTTTTGTTATAAGTACTTCTAAATGTGTCCTTTATTAATGTTGCCCTTTTAAATCAATGATAGGAACATTGATTCCCCACAATCTTAAAGATAAGTCAATTGAAAATAGACAGCTAACCATAAGGTATAAAATGATTTAAATAAATCGTTTACATCTTGCTTCTTTTGTACATTCATGATTGAGTCTAAATAGACATAGAGCTACAGAGACATCTAGTGGTAATAAAAAAAAATTTACAAGATTTTAGTTATCAGAAAGATCTTAATAGCAGAACTGTACTACAAAATGGCTAAGGCTTAAGTGATTTTATTGAAATGTATCTAATACTCCAAAAGTAAGATGCTATTAGTCATTCGATTAACATTTTTATGCTTTACTCAAGTCAGATCTACACCCTGTCAAGCAAGTGAACCAGTCGCCGTGGCGCAACGTCTGAGAGAAGCAAAGGTGCGTACACCTGATGAACCCCAATTAGGGGGAAATGTGTTGTGTACTCTGCTTCTCTCAACTGAAGGGTGTGGCAGATTTTTGCCAACTGGCTGACCAGCCACAAGCATTATCTGGTCAGACTGTGATTCACACCTATATATAAATATATATTGACATTTGTTGATATATATACTGCTCACAAAAATTAAAGGAACACTTTAAAGAAACACATTAGATACATCAGATCTCAATATGAAGTTGGATATCTATACAAATAACGACAGGGCAATGTCTTAGGAACAAAAGGATGCCAAGTCTTTTAATGGAAATAAAAGTTTTCTGCCTACAGAGGGCTCAATTGTGTAGACACCCTAAAATCAGAGTGAAATGAAGATGTGGCAGGCTAGTCCATTTTTTCAAAAACTTAATTTCTGCTACTCAAAATGCTTTTCAGTATCTTGTGTGGCCCCCACGAGCTTGTATGCATGCTTGACAACGTCGGGGTATGCTCCTAATGAGACGACGGATGGTGTCTTGTGGCAGATCTGTATGAGGGCATCCCTGAGCTGTTGTACAGTCTGAGGAGCAACCTGGCAGCGCCTAATGGACCGAAACATAATGTCCCACAGATGTTCTATTGGGTTTAAGTCAGGGGATCGTGAAGGCCATTCAATTGTTTCAATTCCTTCATCCTCCAGGTACTGCCTGCATACTCTTGCCACATGAGGCCGGGCATTGTTGTGCATTACGAGGAAACCAGGACCTACTGCACCAGCGTAGGGTCTGACAATGGGTTCAAGGATTTCATCTCGATACCTTATGGCAGTCAGAGCACCATTTCCTACGCAGTAGATGTCTGTGCCCCTCCATGGATATGCCTCCCAGACCATCACTGACCCCCCACCAAACCTGTCATGTTGAACGATGTTGCAGGCAGCATATCGCTCTCCTTGTCTTCTCCAGACTCTTTCACGCCTATCACAGCTGCTCAGGGTGAACCTGCTCGCCTGTAAAAAGTACAGGGCGCCAGTGGCAGACTTGCCAATTCTGGTGTTCTTGAGCAAATGCCAGTCGAGCTCCACGGTGCTGGGCAGTGAGCACAGGGCCCACTACAGGACGTCGGGCCCTCAGGCCATCTTCATGAAGTCTGTTCCTGATTGTTTGGGTAGAGACATTCACACCAGTGGCCCTCTGGAGGTCATTCTGTAGGGCACGAGCAGTGCTCATCCTGTTCCGCCTTGCACAAAGGAGCAGGTATCGGTCCTGCTGATGGGTTGAGGACCTTCTACGGCCCTGTCCAGCTCTCCGAGAATAACAGCCAGTCTCCTGAAATCTCCTCCATGTTCTGGAGATTGTGCTGGGAGACACATTAAACCTTCTTGCTGCAGCACGTGTGGATGTGCCATCCTGGAGAAGTTGGACAACCTGTGCAACTTCTGTAGGGTTAAGGAATCGCCTCATACTGCCAGTAGAGATAATTACTCAAGCCAAAACTAGCACGAGTGGAAAACCAGCCAGAAAAGATCAAGAGGGAGAAACTTGAAATGACCTCCACATGTAAAACCAGTCCTGTTTTGAGGGTTTTCTAATTGTTGCCACTTTAGTGCACCTGTCGTTAAGTCCATGAACACCAATACAGCTGAAAGTGATTAACAATGACCTCAGCTGCTTAACCAACCAGAAAATTATCAGACAGGTTTAATTGATTTCATGCCAGGCCCAATAAAAAAAGTGTTCCTTTAATTTTTGTGAGCAGTGTATATCAGCTGCAAGAAGCGGATCATAGATATGTGATTACCTGGTAGGTAACCACCCAAAACAGACTTTGCAAAGGGGGGAGGGGCAGTGATTGGCCAAGCCACACTCACTGAAGAAGGTAAAGGGTTGGGGTATATGTGCCAGAGCCCACTGGTAAAGTAAGAAAGGCAGAGATGGCAGACCTACTTGGGGGCTACCCCAACCCTCCAGATGTCCCAACTGAGCATGTGTCGGAGAAGCCCATGTCGCCTGGCTTATTGCCAGCGGTGAAGGAACACCGAAGTGCAAGTCTTTCGTCGTTTGACATACTTACATACATATTGAATGTACGAGAGGTGGAGAGGGTCCTCCAGCCCTTGCATTCTTTATTACTGGTTCAGATTAACCTGAAGAGCCTTATTGGAGGGTTGGAGAAGACAACCAAGGCTCCACCCTGACAGATTAGGTGGTACAGATAAATGTAACCTGTACCACACAAAATAAGGGAACTCAATGTGAATTGTCCCCAGATGGTTTAGAAGGACAATGAGTAACATTGGTTCCAACAGTGGGCATAGGCGGGATGACAGACCACTTCGCACAGGGATGGAGCGGCTTTCTTGACCTGAACCCTGTAATTCACCATGTCAGTGGCAGTCACAATCAAGTCTAAAGGAGCACAAACAGCGCAAGGTCTCTCTCTTTATGCCATGGAGACCCCCAGACTGTTCCCGCACCTCAGAGAAAGGAGGTCTCACAAAAGAAAGACAAGGTTTCCGAACAGTGCAGCATGTAAACATATGCGCTCATGTGCAATGGAGGGCTTACCTCTGAGGGACTGGAGCTTCCAATCCCACAGAGAACAGACATTAGGAAGGGAGAGGCTGTATTATGAATGCTGCCTGTCAGGCCCCAAATAGAGACATGGCGTCGGCGCAGCATCTCACCATCATGGTCTGGCTTTTGTCTTTCAGAACAGAGCTGTGGACTGGCCAAAATGGACACCACCTCCTGGAGGAGGATGGACCTCGCAGGACAGGCCGCTTTGCCCCACATGGATCAGCTGAGGGAGGGGCATTGTCACAGACAAGATGCCAATGTTGTGGAAGGACAAGAGGAGAGGGCAGGGTATTGCCTCCTCCAGGTCGATAGGTGGCAGGCCACCTGTGTTGCTGCGGTGCCACAGATTCTGGCAAGGCTTCATGGGACTTTGCTGCAGCCCTCTTGGGCTTCTTGGATGCTGTATTGGGGAACTGTGGTAGTTGTGGAACCCTACTACATTGGGCTTTCACCACACTTGTGAGTGATTCCAGAGGAGAAGAAGAAGAAGAAAAAGAAGAAGAAGAACAACAACAACACTACTTGCCATGAGGAGTTAAGGTTGAATTACACAGAGAGGAAGACAGTGCCCTTTATTTGTGCTTGCTGTGTGATACTGTATACTGTGCTGCTGCAGCAGCAGGGATCAATGGAAAAGCTTATATAAAATGCCCTTCTGAAGAGTCTGGGGAGAGCAGTACTGTGGTTGGGGGGGGATTGCTGAGGGGAATTGGTATGCAAATGAAGGCATACCAATTCCCCCCAACAACCCCCCACCCACGCGGCGTCTATACACACATACCAGTTTATAACTGTTCCGCTATATTAAATGATGGCTTTCAATCTCTAAGTTAAACACAACAAAGATCAACTTTGTCCTATTTCCTATCTGAAAAAAAAGCATTTTAAGTCATTTAAAAGCAAAATACTACCTATATATTGTTGCTTTATGTTTAGGTTCATTTCAGACTGTGGAAACACATATTATCTATCCTTTAAGAAATGAATGATACCTTTTATTAAAAATGGTTAATGTTTACTGAAAGGCTATAGACCATTTAAAAGTAAGCGTCTTAAGGACAACTTTGGAAACACAACTATAATGCTACAAAAGCATACAAGCTAGAATCGCTCTTCACTAACACCTTATTCGGTAGGGAAAATACTTGCCAAGAGTTATGTAACAGTCCTTCAGTGTTCCCGAAGATTCACTTTTAATTGCATCTTTTATGTCTGTTCCTGAAAGCTGCAATCAGGGAGGTGAATAAAATAAACACATATAAATAGCAGTAATATTCTGTGCAAAAAGAAAAGTCAATCCCCACACTTTACTTGATTCATGAGCAACAGTTACTGTATGTATGCATTCATTTATTACTCAGCAATTTAGACTGATCTTCCCCTTTTGCTATGTAAATACATAGCTAAAATAATTATATTCAGACTAAAATGTAAAAAAGCTCTGTAAGATATTATTTTTATATATAAATTGCAAAGTTGACTGACTCACTGATCAACAAAATCACTATTTCCTATGTAGTTAAAAAGCTGAAATTTTGCACTATTGAAGACCTAAGGCTGTAGGTATCCACTAAGAAAGGACATTTCAGTACATCAATATTTACAAAACAAACCCATAAACATTACAAAAACTAAATACCCTCCAAATCACAAAAACACTGATTTTATTGAAACTCGTGATGTTATAAATAAAGATTGGCATATGCATGTTTTTTATTTGCTGGTATTAGTTGGTAATAATATCATAGCGAGTGGGGTATTCTTAGGCACCATGTCCTTTTTCCATTTCAGAACCGAGAAATGGATTTAGGAGTTGATACATATGAACTCTGTTGTCTCAACAATGCCAATGTACAAGCTACGGCTGTAATCACACAGTGAAATGTGGTTGGAGAAGTGGAGAAGGGCAGCTGCCCTGTAAAGAAAAAAAGAGACCAGGTGGCGTGCTACACAGAAAATTAGATGTGAATGAAGAAAAAGTTCAGTAAAACTCAAAGAAGACATGTTTAATAAGTGGTCTCGTTGGGTATACACAGTACTGTACAGTACTATACACAGTGTTGGCTTCTTCTAACTCCTCATGGTGCAGTGTAAAATAAATACAAATTCGGGCCAGATGGGATTGTCAATTGTTTTTATATTCATTAACCTCAAAAAATGGGAATGTGGGGGGTGATAAAATACAAGCAGTTATGTGGAGAATTATGGTGCACATTTGCAGGTCAGATGTGGCTCTGTGCTCCAGTTCACCAGTCCACTTAAATCTCTGAGTACAGCACAAGCTGGCAGTATTCTTTGGTCAGTTTAAACACATGCAAAACTCACTAAAGGGGTTCCTCCATTGAACAGAACATACAGGAGGTCTACATTTTACATAGTTCATAATACTACAGTATTTCTTTTCACCTGTTTTTATCTGTATAGAACTTAAAATGTTCAAATCGTTGCATGGTCCACATGTACGTGCAGCCCGTAAACATCAATGCTGTGTGTAATAAGGTAAAGAAAATCACAATTCAGTATATATTGCTTTTGATCTAAATGCTCCAAAACTTTGTAAAATGTCTTTGGAAATTTTCCAGGTGAAGACTGTAATTAGTATTATAATAAAAGGTACTACTGTAACTTTTTGTTTTAGAATAATAAACTGGTATCAATTTTAGTATTAATAACTTTACCGACTCGTAGACTTTAAAAGTAGCCTGTAGCTGAAGATAGTTTCTTTTAGCCAGTATATGCGTAAATGTAGATTCATCAGTGCCAAAGCGGCCCTCTCCGGCCTAAAAGACAGATGAAAAACATATTGACAAATGGTTTTGCACATTATACCTTTCACAAACATTACCTTATGTAACATTCTAGAACTTCCCTGTTCAAATGGGCTAATCTAGCATATGGTTCCCATGGCTGCACAGAAGAAGCAAAATTATAAAATTAAGAGCTGAACTCCTAAAAAAACAGAAACTATTAAGTGTTTGTATTAATGCATTGATCACTGGTCAAACTGCTTATAATAAACTTTGTGTAGGGGAAAAACATAAATGCATCTATAATTATTTGTTTAACTAAATCTTGAAATGCTGAGAGCTGAGAAGACATATAGTATATTTTCTGAAAAGCCATTTGACTCAATGCAGCTATACATTTATGGTTACATACACAAGTAGTAAAGTTTTTAATGTCTATGATGTTTTAATTTATAAGAAAAACATTTGATCACCAGATACTGTAGGCTACAGTGCAATGTACATACTATGTATGGAGCGATTACCACTGTCAACTTAGAAATAAAATTTTCTGTACAAGGCTAGATTGTGCCTCACTGCCAGAATAAGCTTTGCCTCTTACAACCATAAACCACTACAATTTGAGAATTAATGAATGGGCATTCACTCTTTAAATGTGAATACGTTATCTGCTCAGTAAATCTGTTTTGAACAGTGTTAGGAGCTACAGAGTTGTTTGTAAGAGGTGTTTATCTGCTTTTTATAATATTATAGGTTAGAGTCACATAATAAATTCCATCCGTTTAAAATTTTAAATGTAGTTAGAAATTTTGGCAATGCCACTATTAGGAGTGATGATTTGACACCTGAAAAGTTTTAAATGGGTTTATTTTTTGGCTAGGAATTAAATGTAATCAATATTATCCCTTTGCGCAAACGGACTATGATGAAGTTTCTTCTCGAAATGCTTACAAGAATTTCTGTCAATTAGGCATGTTCCACCTCTGTTGCCCCACAACATTATGATACTTGTAGCGATATGTATTACTGTACTTTGATGTAGTAATTTATTACCTCAAAGAGCACAGTAGCATCAGCCTCTGCCAGATCCTCATCAACATCAAAACCCTCATCACGGTCTGCCTGTTGAAACAAATCAAATATTTTATATATATATGTATATATATATTATATATATATATATATATATGCTACAAAATTGTTCTTGGTGCCCCATTACAGTAAATTGGCTTTAAATGTACATATGCATTTAGCAATCTATTCCTTCTAATACAATAAAAGCCATCAATACAAAATCAAGCATGTGATTTATTATTATTATTTGTAACTAGCCAACCCGCGGCATACCATACGCCGCATAATCAGGCCGGTTTTTTAATGATATTTTAACCACAGGGAGAAAATTAACATTTGAAAAATTGATAATGTAATAAATCAGCAAGAAAAGCAACATTGTAACAATGCACGGAACGAACCAACACACAATCGTCCGTGACTGAAAACTGGCAGACCGTCCTCGCGCCTTCTCCTGCCAGACGGAGGGATGGGGGTGCACGGTGCGGAGATTGGAATGGGAGGAGAGGAGAAGGACGTCCATTCAGCTCCATCCGTCATGCTAGTCTGCTGATTTCTCGTTCAGTATGCACTGCCCGCTCATGTGCCCACCTCCAACTCGTCACTTGAGTCGTCGTCTTTATACAGTCCATATGTACGTGTGACTGATGTAGACTTTTCATTGCTCTGTGCGGATCTAGCTGCTTTTCTATATATAATCCACTAAGACACCCAGTCACGGTAGTAGCGAGGTGGGAGGGGGTGTGTACAAAGGGTTGGGACGTAAGCAGTGGGAGCATATGAGTCGCACTTAGTGGGAATTCCACGGTTTGCAGCCCGAACGGGGTTCAACGGCTTACCCACGCCTCTCTGCGCTGGGTAGACACACGGTCAATCTCATGCATAATTATTTATTGAATGCTAAACAGTTCTGGAAAGACACGGATGTCTAAAACGGGTTGGTGTGAGAATACAACAGTAAGTGAATGAAAAGATGGAACTCTGGAGAGAGCAGAATACAACACAATAGTGAACCCGCGGCATAAACGCCACATGGCTCAGACGTGCATGTGGACTCTTACCACAGACGAAAGGGACTAACTGGGTAGTCGGTGAGTTTTTGCGTCCAGGCAAATGGGCAGGCAGTGTGAATGCCTAGAGAGCAAGGGTAGACGCCAGCCGGTGAAAAAGGAGTGTTGGTGGGCAGGAAAACGTCTTCCGTGTTCCTGCAGGAGCATCTAAGACGACGCATGTTTGTCACGGATGCGAATAGCTGTATGTAGTGTGTAAAACAGTTTGCTATGGTGCACGCGGTCATGCGTCGTAACCGAAAAGTTGGTTTTTAAAGACTGCTTACTTCATTGTGCTTTAACCTCAGTTGTAAAGGATTTTTTTAGGGATCCCATGGGATACCCCTCGCAAACCATTTCACACGCTGCATATGGCGATTCACCTCCGCGAGAAACATCCCTCTATGAACAGTCAATGTAGCTCGGAGGTGCATGACATGCACATGACATTAACCTGACCTGCACTGCATATGGCCTCTACGACAGACGAATATAAATGATGCTATTTTTTCTGTGTTGTCACGTCCAAGTTGGTGGCCATGGCCCTGCGAGTCTTCATCGTACCCAATGGGCTTGGAGTTGGTGGGCGTGGCTCCTTCCTGAGTGCATCATAGGTGTCTCACTTGTTGGCGGCTTAGTGAATCCACGCCCCTTCCGGCGTGCTTTCCATGGTTGTCTTGCCTTAGTGAATTATATATATAGATTCTTATCACTGATTTAGAATTTGCCAAGTTCTTGTTCTGCATGCACATCTTTTTGAAGAACGTAAAATAAAAAAACCATGCTGTTTGCATAAGAAAAAATACTCTGAAGTCATATGATGTCTGCTTAAACAAGTGCAAAATAAGGGTAGACACTTTTTTACCTTAAAGAATTCAGTATATACGTGTCTATATAATGATCATTTACATCTACTGCAGGTGTTACTTGCACAAGGAGTAGGTCAGTTCCATGTGCAGTCACAGAAACTATTCAACATTAGCTTACCTGCAACAGAGTTAGAAGCAGGTTTCGCACATCACCACTTGTGTCGCCTTCAATATCAGCCTCCAAATCTCGCTCAAAGACTGCCATTAAAATTTGAAGAACGATAATAAAAAGAAGGCACATTACACATTACAGAATTTACTTCACTGTAACATAGATGACAATATAGACTTTAAGCTACCAGCTGAAAGTTTTAGAACACCCTTATGCGTACAGTTTAATTGAAATTTAAGTAGTTCAAGTCAAGTGAATAATCTGAAATTGTACACATGTAAGCAGTAAGCTGCAGAAGTTAAAAATCAGATTAGGTTACTAACAACAGAAAACAAATGTACTTTTCAGGTAAAAAAACAATGGGTTAATAACCTACAGCTTTTCTGCAGCAATGCAAATTTATTTAGCCTTGAAAGTTGATGCAAAAAATTTCTACAACTGTCCCAACTTTTGCTGATTTCTTACAAACCCTCCATTTGTATGAAGGCAGTGTTGAAACAAACTATGATGCTTCACCAATGGCAGCATTATTTGAACAGTACTGCACTGTATATCGCTATACTATTGGTGATAAAAAGGAAATTAACAAAGAAAGACCTATTATAAAAGTGTAGCTCTCCCCTTAAGAAAAACTGCAAAGAAAACCAAAGTGCCAATGAATGCAAGTTCTTAGAAAGTCAAAAGAAACCTGTAAACATAGGAATCGCTGACAGGAACAATTCAAGCAGACCCAAAGCCACAATTGAATCAGAAGTTTCAGCATGACCTTCAAAATATAAATTACCTTATTTTGAATGCTGCAGCATTCATTCTATAGTTTGCCCTTTTTATTTTACTGTGGAATTAACAATGTTCTTTACAGCTATCCAAGACCTGTGTTTCAAAGACTACAGCAAGATGCACAAGATCCTATCCTACCAGTATTTAGTTTTGTTTAACTTGTAGCAAGATTTCTACAGAATTTTACAGACATTTAATAATGCTGCCTTTGATTAAGCATGCTGAATCTCTTCTAACCTTCACATTGTCTCAATATCTTTAAATGATTAGTTCATATCAAAATCCTCTGATTTACTGTATACCTCATATTAAATCCACCCAAGATTGATTTGAAATGGTGTGCTTGTTTTGATTTCAATAAAATATAAAATTACATGTGTGACATACAGTGGTGTGAAAAACTATTTGCCCCCTTCCTGATTTCTTATTCTTTTGCATGTTTGTCACACAAAATGTTTGATGATCAGAAACACATTTAACCATTAGTCAAATATAACACAAGTAAACACAAAATGCAATTTTTTAATGATGGTTTTATTATTTAGGGAGAAAAAAAATCCAAACCTACATGGCTCTGTGTGAAAAAGTTATTGCCCCCTGAACCTAATAACTGGTTGGGCCACCCTTAGCAGCAATAAATGCAATCAAGCATTTGCGATAACTTGCAATGAGTCTTTTACAGCGCTCTGGAGGAGTTTTGGCCTACTCATCTTTGCAGAAATGTTGTAATTCAGCTTTATTTGAGAGTTTTCTAGCATGAACCGCCTTTTTAAGGTCATGCCATAGCATCTCAATTGGATTCAGGTCAGGACTTTGACTAGGCCACTCCAAAGTCTTCATTTTGTTTTTCTTCAGCCATTCAGAGGTGGATTTGCTGGTGTGTTTTGGGTCATTGTCCTGTTGCAGCACCCAAGATCGCTTCAGCTTGAGTTGACGAACAGATGGCCGGACATTCTCCTTCAGGATTTTTTGGTAGACAGTAGAATTCATGGTTCCATCTATCACAGCAAGCCTTCCAGGTCCTGAAGCAGCAAAACAACCCCAGACCATCACACTACCACCACCATATTTTACTGTTGGTATGATGTTCTTTTTCTGAAATGCTGTGTTCCTTTTACGCCAGATGTAACGGACATTTGCCTTCCAAAAGTTCAACTTTTGTCTCATCAGTCCACAAGGTATTTTCCCAAAAGTCTTGGCAATCATTGAGATGTTTCTTAGCAAAATTGAGACGAGCCCTAATGTTCTTTTGCTTAACAGTGGTTTGCGCCTTGGAAATCTGCCATGCAGGCCGTTTTTGCCCAGTCTCTTTCTTATGGTGGAGTCGTGAACACTGACCTTAATTGAGGCAAGTGAGGCCTGCAGTTCTTTAGACGTTGTCCTGGGGTCTTTTGTGACCTCTCGGATGAGTCGTCTCTGCGCTCTTGGGGTAATTTTGGTAGGCCGGCCACTCCTGGGAAGGTTCACCACTGTTCCATGTTTTTGCCATTTGTGGATAATGGCTCTCACTGTGGTTTGCTGGAGTCCCAAAGCTTTAGAAATGGCTTTATAACCTTTACCAGACTGATAGATCTCAATTACTTCTGTTCTCATTTGTTCCTGAATTTCTTTGGATCTTGGCATGATGTCTAGCTTTTGAGGTGCTTTTGGTCTACTTCTCTGTGTCAGGCAGCTCCTATTTACGTGATTTCTTGATTGAAACAGGTGTGGCAGTAATCAGGCCTGGGGGTGGCTATGGAATTTGAACTCAGGTGTGATACACCACAGTTATGTTATTTTTTAACAAGGGGGCAATTACTTTTTCACACAGGACCATGTAGGTTTGGACATTTTTTCTCCCTAAATAATAAAAACCATCATTTAAAAACTGCATTTTGTGTTTACTTGTGTTATATTTGACTAATGGTTAAATGTGTTTGATGATCAGAAACATTTTGTGTGACAAACATGCAAAAGAATAAGAAATCAGGAAGGGGGCAAATAGTTTTTCACACCACTGTATATGTCATTTTAAAAAATATCTTTTACATTTTCTATCTGGTTATGTCCTTTTTGTATTCAAATCAACATGTAATCAGATTTCCTTTTCTTTATTGCGTAAGAAAAATCATATATACTACAATAAAATAAATGTCTACATTGACAAATTATTATGCATGTAGGAATGCAATGGGGACATTTTCATTTCAATACATTGTATAAACTACCTTTTGCTATATCTTTGTACTACTAGCATGTGAGCTTTCAAAATTATATAACCTGTGAGTTTAAGCAACTCTGAATTGCTCAGAAACTAGTAAATATACAGTAGCAATGTGAAGGAGATGCTCAATAATGCCAGCATTGAATTCAGAATTATTCCCTACTCTCAGTGGTTACTGGAATACGCTTTGGTTCTCCAAGTCCCGGGAATGGATATAGTGTGCTCAGAAAGTAGAAGGACGGATGGTAAATTTCATTAACAGATTTTGAAAACTGAATAAA